>NW_010286888.1:23084-24219 GCF_000700745.2 Antrostomus carolinensis
TTAGCCACAGAGTTTTTAATTCACCAGTCCCTTGAAGAAATAAATGGGTGAACACCACAGTGATAAAAGATTCACTATTCAAAAACTCCAAATTAGTTTGTGATTTGCAAAACCTCAAGCTCCCTGAGATTCACTTCTTACTGCATAGTGACTCACTTTGTATAATGAAGTCTCAGTATAATAAAATCTGGATTAAGCTATTGTAGCTTTTAGTTGAGCCAAATAATTTTGCCAAGTTGCTCTTAATACTTTTTAAATGAAAACACATTAAAAACCCCCAACACAACTAGAACAAGGCTCAGTACAGCGTCATAAAGCAGAGCAATGCTCTGGTGATGTAAAGGAAATTGGGGTACTTCATTTCCATTGAGAACTGGGAGGTTGTGGAGTCTCCTTCTCTGGAGACATTCAAAACCTGCCTGGACGCCTTCCTGTGTGATCTCATTTAGGTTCCTGCTCTGGCAGGGGGGATTGGACTAGATGATCTTTCGAGGTCCCTTCCAACCCCTGACATTCTGTGATTCTGTGTGATTCTCTAACTCAGACACCACGCTATCTGTGTGGACAGACTGTTACTTGCCACTTTGAGGAGGATACTTGGAGGGAGCTACTGGCCTGATTCAGACATTACATTGCTAGATCACCTCAGGAAGATCTCCTAAATTCAAAAAAACAAAAACATTTGTTTGGAGGTAATAGCCCATTCAGACTGACAGAAAACAGAATTCTGTATATCCCCCAACTGCATGTGAATCAGCCTGAAATGTGTTTTCTGATTTACTCTTGTCCAGACTCAAGCCCTGTTCCATTCCATGTCAAGTCCAGAAAGTTCCTGCACAAACCCATGGCAGCACCCAGCTGCTCACACCCACAGGCCACCAAACCCAAACCGCTCACCCAAAGGGTACTTTGTTTTTCATTGTGAGGAATGTCTCTTTAGGCAGATAAGCTGTCACCAGAGAAGGCTTCTCTTAATCACAGAGTAGTTTTAGGTCAGTGAAAAGTCTCACACTAGCCATTTTATAACTTCTCTTCTAACTTTCTTTTTTGCCTTTTTCTTTTCTCCTGTACACACACACTGTCCTAACTCCAGATAAGATTAGAAGTGGGAACCTGGAACGTGAAGCTGAAACTG
>NW_010286888.1:24248-24533 GCF_000700745.2 Antrostomus carolinensis
ACGTGTAAAGCTTTCACAGAAAATAATGATTCTTACCTTTGGAAGTACCCTGGCTCCTGCTGCAGCACTGGGATGAAGTTCAGCAGTTCCTTTGAACTTACAGGGGATTGCTGGGAGTGCATGCAGAGCTGCAGCCAGGCCATCTGCAATGCTGGATTTGTTTTGTGGGCTTGTTTGCCAAAAGAATTCTCTGTATTCCTTTCATCTCCCTCAAAAGTTATCCATTTTTCAGGGAACACAAGTCCACTTTAGAGTTGTGTCCCGATCCGATATCGGGGATAATTT
>NW_010286889.1:0-25815 GCF_000700745.2 Antrostomus carolinensis
AAGCTGCAGAGAAGAAACATGGCCCATGATGTTACATCATAAAGAAAGAAAAGCAATAAAGAAAGAAACAAGGTACAAACATAGCAAACTGACCAGAGCAAAACCAGAGTCCTTAGAGCAGACCTTTAAAGAGAAAGAACAGAGCAAAACTAAAGGATAAAAAGAGCTATTTAGATACAGCAGAAATAGCCAGGATCAGAACCAAAACCCTGTCAAACGGAGGGAGCGGTAGCGCAGGCTAAGCCACAATACACCTCCGAATTCACTTGATGTGTCAGTCCTTTCATTATCTATGTTTCAAGCTTTACTCTGTAAAGGCCATAAGTCAAGAGGTTGGAATAAATTAAAGTTGAATTATTAACAGTTAAATCCTATATTGTTTCTTTTTGTGTTGGTTTTTAATTTAAATTGTGAAGGAAAAGGGTCTGGCTTAATGCGTAAGAAAGGTGAAAAGTGTTCAAGAAACAAGCAGGTCCCTGTTACACCCAGAAGGACGCTTCAACTGAACTGCAAAAATCCAGAAAGACAACATCTATTGTACATAAGAAAAAGAACAGAAAATAAATCATTACCCCAGGCCCACATTTTCCCTCATCTTCCTCTGCTGTTGATGTGCCTAGAGAAACTCTTCTTCTCGCCTTTCACATCCCTCTACAGATTCAATTTCAGGTGGGCTTTGGCTTTCCTAACCCCATCTATGCATGCTTGGACAGCATCTGCTGGGTCACTTGTCCCTGCTTCCACTTCCTACGTGTTTCCACCTTACGTTTGAGTTTTGTCAGCTCCTTGTTCAATTGTGCCAGCCTCTTGCTGCCTTGCTGCCTTTGCTTGATTATCAGCTCATTAGGATGGACTAACCTGTAGCATGAAGGAGGTCATCCCTGAAAAGTAACTGATCGTCTGGTCTCCTCTTCTCCAGGACAATTTCCCACGGGATTCTTCCAGGGATACCTGAAAAAGCCAAAGTCTGATCTTTTCCAGTCTGGGTTGTGATCCTAGTTTTTGCCATGCTCCCTCCACTCACGATTGCCATCTTAGGATGACACCTTCTGGAGCAGCTACTAAGCATTAGTGAACCTCTGCTAAACAATTGCAAGCCGTGATGTTTAGTGTGTTTAACTTTTCAGAACAATTTCCTTTTCAGAAAAATTGTATTAAGAGCTATCCTTGACCAAATCTCAAGGCTTTGCTTCAAAGAAAAGCCTGACAGAATTTTTAAAGACAAATGATGTTCCTTTGCCTTGTTTCTTGAGTGGTTTAATAGTTCTGGCCAAAAACAGTCAGTCTGAGGCCATCACCTTTGTGAAATTTCAGACCAAATAATTTAGAAGGTGAGAGGTGATTGAAAAACTGGGTCTCAGAATGAAAAATGATGGATAACCTAAAGTAGAGGCATGGCTACCTTCCCAGAGAATAACAGATAGGCAGGCACCCAGAGGCTTCTGGAGAATAAACATGATGGAGCTGCAGTAAAGATTCTGCTGTTGTGCAGGGGGCTGGGTATTTGGGGCATTACTGGAAATAATCTAATATGATTCCACAACCTTTGAAGACAGTTTATGTCATTAGATTCTTTTTCGTCTTAGTTGGAACTCAGAGTTAAAACCAAAGAAATATCCAACTAACCAACTGAAAAAAATGAACCCTTGCCTAAAACCTGGGCAAATTAATCAACCATGCTTACACTTCTAAAAATTACAGGGATTATAATGTTATTTTCTCTGATAGAGACCAATTTAAAAAAAAAAAACCAACAAAAAAGACAGATAAATAAAACTAAACCAACTAAACTGACTGCCTTACTCTGTAATTTCTACAAAGAAGGTGATCTGAGAATTTAGGAGTGAAATGACTCCTATGAGCAGCATGTTACTGGGCATGTTTACTTATCAGTTTCTGGAAACATTTATAGGGCTATCATTCCTTAATTTTTAAAAGGGATTTAAATGTTCAATCAACCTTGAAATGTCACTTTGCCATTAAAAAAAAAAAAAAATTAGACATGGGCACAACTTTTTTTGCCAGTCAAGCCATCTCTCCTATTTCAGTGGTTTCAGGGAAAGCAGCAGTCCAACTAATTAGGCAGTAACAGGGCATCATTTGGTAGCATCTCCTCATTATACCTGTGCAACATCCATTAATCCTAGTTATCAAAAGAACTTTGTGGTAGAGAAATGGTTGCTTGTTTCCTGTGAGTTTATTTTTCAGGGTTAATGATTTTTTATTTTTTTTTTTAACTGTTGGCAAGCTCATCACAGTCTGTTGATATTCCATGACAATCTCAATTCTTTGTGTGTAGTAATGTATTTATATTAAAAAACCTTCCTGTATATAGAATCATAGGATCATAGAATGTTGTGAGTTGGAAGGGACCCACAAGGATCATGAGTCCAACTCCTGTCCCTGCACAGGACAGTCCCAACATTCAGACCATGTCCCTGAGGGCCTTGGCCAAATGCTGCTGGAATCTTGTCAGGCTTGGTGCCATGAGCACCTCCCTGGGGAGCCTGTGCCAGTGCTCCACCACCCTCTGCCTCAAGAACCTTTTCCTCATGGCCAACCTCACCCTTCCTTGCCACATCTTCCTGCCATTCCCTCTGCTCCTGGCATTGGTTGGTGGCCAGAGAGAAGAGATCAGCACCTGCCCCTCCTCTTCCCCTTGGGAGGAAGTTCTAGACCCCCAGGAGATCTCCTCTCAGTCTCCTCTTCTCCAGGCCGAACAACCCAAGTGACTTCAGCCTCTCCTTGTATGGCTTCCCCTCTAAGCCCTTCACCAATCTATATCTATAAACTTGTTAATGTCTCCCATTTCTATACTTCACTACGTACCTACATTGATAAACATATAATTTTGATTTGCATCAACTGATGCTTAGGAAAATACAACAAAAATCATGCGTGCATTATAAATTATTTGTGTCAGCATTCTTCTGCTTTAGGGAGGATTTCAGTGAGGAACGTCAAGTCTGATGGTGGAAGGGTGCTACGCCCCTATCATGGAAGGACAGACACATACACTTGACCTTATGCAGGGTGGTTATCACAGGGTGCCTCTAGGCATCTGTGTATGGCAGGATTAGGGGATCAGCTGTTTGTTGGACGTTTGGTCCTTCTGTTGCAAATTTCTGCCTTTCCTTTTGTGGGATTACAGCACAACTCACAGTTCTCACCCACCTGAGAACATGGCCCAGTGCAAGGGGTTTCACTAGGAGGGAAGAGAGACATGGGATCTCTTCCTCTACAGCCAGTGCTGATCCCTTTTGTAAATTCAGTCCAACTCTACATTAAGAGTTAATGTCCACAGTAGCCTCCTGCACCTGTCCTCAAGAGGAAACCTTGTTCATCTTGATCAAGAGCTATTTAAAACACAAAGCAACCTAAAATAAAGCTGCTTTCAAGCCATCTAACCCTCTTAAGTCTACTACTCAGACCTTCAATCTTCAAGTTCTTTCAGCCTTTGTATAACTGAACTTCTTGCCTTCCAAAAGACCAAACAATCCCTTCATAAAGATCAAGCCTAAACAACTGTTTGTGCAGAGACCCTGCTTCCAGAGGGGATTGCTTCACCTTGGCTCATGGCCTCTAGATCATGGGGAAGTCTGTGGGACAGCTATCCATGCAGGGCCTGAACCTCATTAAGATCAGGTGTATAATACTGATAATATAAGCTTTGTTCATTTTTGTGTATTTTTATCTTCAAGGTTTTCCTTTTAAAGAGCAAGTTATTTAGGGACTTCTTGAGTCAGAGCCAGTTCCAGGGCATTCTGGTAGGAATTTGTTCCGGTTTCATCTTCTGTAGTTTTCTCCAGTTTTCTTCACTGGAGCAAGGGCTGCAACCCAGGTCTCTCGGTCGATCACTGGAAATGACTCGCTGCAGAGCTGCTCTGACAGGGCTGGCAGCTCCACTGCAGGGTGCCCACAGCCTACACACTCACCTAGGACAGAGAAATATGTTCAAACCCATTTTCCAAAGCAGGCAGAAGACAAATTTGAACCCAGGCCTCCAATATCCCTTGTTGTGGGCAAACAAGGAGATAAAATTTCAACTTCTACTCAGTAAGGAACTTGCTGTGAAGAGCTGGAGTAAGGACCCCTCTGAAGCTTCCTGCTCATTGTTTTGTTTGGGTTTTTTTTGAGGGTGGAAGGCCAGTTCTTAATCTTGGGTGCCTCTTTCTCTCCATGCACTGGATCAGAAGAGCTGGGTCATTTGTTTCCGAGCGGTAGGTTTCCCTCACCAGCACAGCTGAGCACACAGCTACGTGGCAGGAGCCGGGGCTGGGGACCAGGTTGTGCGGGAAGCAGAGAGCGAGGAAGAGCATGGCTGGCTGGGTGGCTGGGGGACTGTCTCCTTCCCTGGGTCAGGGCCCACAGGACAGACACCACAATGCTCAGCTTATATCCCCTTCCTCAGTCCAGCTCGAAATGACCTCCTGATAGAGGATCCAGGAGCTGGACCTACTTTATTCGGGCGCCACCTCTTTTGTAGCGAGAAGATTTTAATCTCTGTGTACACAAGGTCTCCTTTATCCTTCTTTAACCAGTGGGATTGTTGTAGGAAAGTTATACTAGTGGAATGTCTTAATTCAGTCCAGGTTTGTTAGGTTTCTTTTCCACATTCATCCAGATCAGATAAATTGCATGCTGCTATTTACTTTTTTTGAATGCTTGCCTGAAGACTCTATGCACCGGAGGCTGTTTTTCATAATGTGCTGACTTTTGGAACCAACTCTTTATTTACAAGCTTTGGCAAAATGGTTCAATTTATTATTTATTAACCAGAAAATCAACAGCCCTTTCTTTTAGAAAGGTACAGAGTTGCAGAAAGTATACTGTGCTACCAAAATCCCAAGTTTTGTTCTGGATTTTTTCATAATTCCTATTATCTACAGTTTGATAGCTATAGTCATTACCATTTTTGGAGGTGGAAATCCTTTTCTTCCTTCTCTTTCATTTCCGAACTTCTCTAACATTTCATGAATTCTTGTTGCATCAAGAATTTTTGTAAAGTTAGCTTTGAGATCATAGTTAGATTTTTTCTGTGCCTTGTGAAGAGACATTTCTTTACTTTTAATTTTTTTCTTAAATAAATCCACCTTTCACCTCACAGTGGATTTCTGTAAGTAGAGTTATATTCATCTTTATCTTCCTCTTTAGTATGCCTGGATATAACATCAGTTGGCATTTTGCTGTAGTTTGAATTGTTTTGTCAATATAGCTTTTGCAGGAATATGGCCTCACTTCTCCAATACCTGGCAGCTTGTCCAAAATCTCATGCTTCATCATCACAGGAATGGAACTGCAAGACATGCATTCTGGAGCCATCAGAAGTATTTACAACAAAGAATACTTTGAAATAATGCTTGAATATTATTTCAGCATAAAAAGGCTTTCAGAAACCCATTCTTTTTAGACTATAGTGGAAACCACGTTAGCAAGGATATTCAGATCTATCCCTGTGGGACCATCTTCTGCCTCCCCCTGTGGGACCATCTTCTGCCTCCCCTGTCAGAAGCTGGGTGCTGAAGGAGCATGATGCTGATGGATACACTGGGGGAATTCTTGTTTTCTGACTTCTGGCCTTTGGTTTTGTCCAGAGCTGTTCAAATTAGGTACCTCTTGGAGATGCATGAACATGAGGTACAGGAAAAGCAATCCAACATTGTTCCAACATCATCTGTAGTGGATTCAGGCTTGAGCATTGACCCTAAGAGCCTTTGCCCTTAGGTTGTAGTTGCATGGACCACTTGAGTAGGCAGAAGCTCGTTTCTACCAGAAAAAGCAGTCCTGCCTTTCACTTATCATTTGTTTCTGTCCCTGTGCTACCCCTCCCTTTGCTTGTGGCTGGGGAACTGATCTGAGTTAGAGCCAACTATTATTTGGACTGGGTTAGTCTTAGCTTGTCTCAGTTCCTGATCTGTGTCCCTGCAGGGCTGCACAGAATTTTTTTGTGCCAACACAAGGGAGGGGACAAAGTGGAAGCAGGGATGATCCAGGTGCCTGGAAAAAAAGGGAGCCAAGACACCACCAGCTCAAGGAGTTAATGAAACTCCAGCCTTTTTCTGGATTGTGCTTTGCAGGAGCTCAGTTAATAATGTCAGTTGAATTTTTGCTGGTTTGCCACGTTCCAATTGCTCCTCATCCATCTCTGCATCACAGGTATTCTACACTACTTCCCATTCCTCCAAGTCTTTTCTTACCACTCTCTCTGGCTTTCCAAGGTGGGACCCTGGGAGTACTGAGTTTAGTGAAGACGTGGCTGTCATAGCTGCCTAGATCCCAAGCAGGACAGTGGAGTCTGGTGGTCAAAGAGAAAATTACAACCAACAAGATCTCACCTTCCACCAGTCAGATCTTCAGCAAGCGTCCTTGGCCTTATAGCTCCTGCTCCATCTGTGTATCAGCCCCACAGAGGCTTCCTCATGGCCGAACCACAGCTGGACAAACTGCTTAACATCTCACGTTCCTAACAGCAGCGTCTGCATTGTGTTGACCAGAAGGGATCTTAACAGGGCTGATGCTATCTCTTGGTGCTGTGGCTCTGAACTGTGCTTGCTTTGCTGGAGCACAGCTGCAGGTCCAAGTTTCCTCTGAGATGGTGGTAAAAGCCGATATAGCAGAGACTAGCTGGCATGGTCTGATTCTCCAGGACTCTTCTGCATAAAATACATGTAGAGGTGATGCCATCTGCCCCCAAACTCAAGGGAAGAACCAGCTGCAGATGCAGCTGGGACAAACAGCTACAGGAGCAGCTGTTGATCAGCTTCTTGATCACAGTTGTAACGCCTATCCTTGGCAAGGTCCCGTTTGCCTACTTTTCTTATTATTTACTTGGGCTGGCCTTTCTCAGAACCTCCTCCCACCAAACCATACCATTTCTTGCCACCACTTCACTGCAGTTGACTTTGCTTTTACTTTTCACCAGTCTTTGTCTCTTTAAAATAGAAATAAGCTCTCTATAACAGAGTGGCATTGCATTCTGTGGGCACCATTGCAAGGACAAGGGGTATAAATATTAGAATATTTGGCTGTTGAGGTTGTCAGTGATAGCAGTGAGATGGGAGGGAGTCTGAGTAATATCACAAAGATGAGCAAATCTTTCTGCATTCCTCTGGAGAACTTCCATATGCAAAAGTGGGTGTGGTATGGATGTGGCTGTCAAGGTCTTAGAAAATGATGAAGCTCATGGGATGGACAGTTGTGAGATAAGACACTAATGTAAATTGCTCTGTACTAGTAGGGAATAGTGTCTGTTGTGATGCAGTCCCTGCCCACAAGGAAAAGCTGTTGTCAGGTTTTCTGGTCCCCAAGTGTCCCCAGGTTTGACTACAATTTGGTCATGCATAAAGATTTTAAGATTCAATTCTCAAAATGATCAGTCTTGCTACGCATTTTTTACAAAAACAAAGAGACTGGAGTCCATAACAATCCTCATTAGCCAGACATCAATATTCTGAGACTAAAGAGAGTAGCTGTTGAAAGAAGCATATACTTGCAAAGCATATTATTATTATTTACCAAGGTGGATAGAAGGGAAATACTTCTCTGAGTCTAGCCCTTCTTTATTGTTTTGTTTAAAATGTCTTTCTTATAATCAGGACAAAGCTAAATCATGTCTCAGGTTTGAACTCTCAACTCAGCAGAATAGAAAACAGAGGCTCATACCCTGTTTTTCACAGACAATTCAGCATTTCAGTCTCAGAAAATGTATGATGCAAGTTGAGTTAGCTGTGCTGGGGTTTAAATGCATTCTTGTTTTGGTCCTCAAATCACTTTTATGGCTGACTCCTCTGGGAAGATCTTGTCTTCCTGGGAAAGAGGTGGTAGCACATCGGTTGGGAAACAGCATATTTCTTCAGGACTCGGAATCATCTGGTTTTGCAGTATGCCATTTCGAAGCTTGTGAGACAGATGGGAAACCTTCTTGGAAGGTTTGGAAACTTTGGAGACTGTTGTACTGAGATTAGTGAGATCTTCATGAACGAGTCAAGAACTTCATCAATGTTGTATCAGATGTTATGTCTCTTTGCATTCCAGGAAACAACACGGGTAAATATGTAATCGCTCAGAGGTACGTACAAGAAATCTTGGTTTTGAGGTAAAGGACAGAAAAGAGAACAGGATAATTGGATACTCCTGATTCACCTGAAGGGGCAGCACTACTGAAATAACAAAAAGCCTGAGGAGCATTATAAAAAGTGCTTCTTGAAGATTGCTTTCTTGATCTAAGGGCTGCCTGAAGAGTCTGAAAGGGTGCCATGCTGCAGAACAAAGAGCCAGGCATCGTGTGCGTGTACCTGACAGGTTCACATGCTGCTGATGGGGGACACTGGCATTAACTTAGCAGAGAGTTGTAGAAGCAGAGAAAGCTGCCAGGACACGTGGTGGTTGTGCAGGCCAGTCTCCTGCTTGAAGCTGAACTATTGCCTGATTAGACTGAGTCAGATATGACCTTGAAATTGAAGTGTGACGACAGACAGCAAGAACAATCCTCTGATTATCAGCTCCCCAATAACAAATAGTAGATTCTGTTTTTCTTCCAGATACGCTGGTCATAACTTTATCCACACACACTTCCCCACATCACTGACAACTCTCTGTTCTCCTTGCAATTTATAAAAGCCCTACTCACCTACCAAAAGAGCCACCATGCAAAGTGACAACAAAAAGATACATATCCAGAATCCCTTTCCACCCACCACCGGTTTACAATCATTTTAAATTAACGAGTACTTAGGGTAGCAAGGATTGCTACCACAAAGATACTTACAAACCTAATAACTAAATGCAGTCAAGCTTTTCTAGTAGCTAGGTTTCCTTGGTGGTGCCTGCTTAGGCTGATTGTGATTTAAGGTTAAAAAAAAAAAATCAGCTATGCTAGTATGAGTACGAGGTCAGTGAGTGATTCAGTTAATACTGATTTCACAGGAATGCTAGTAGAGTATGTGGATAAAATCAATGCTGAGCAATACAGCTTGCTTCTGCCTGCTGCTGAGGCTCTTTGTCTAAAAAGGGCTGTCTCAAGAGCATCTTCTTGTGCTCAGTCAAATTATAACAACAACTTAAAACTGTTACTGCACCTGCTCACTACCAGCACCTGAGGATACTCTCTGACAATGTTAAAATGAAGTCACCCTACATACAGAGTTAACTGGTTACATCACACCCATGTACCAGAATTAATGGTTTAAATTGCAACGTAAATGAAAGGAATAGCAGAAGTAACCCTGCTGTTAACAGGCAGGGAATGGGCTGCAGGCTGAGGAACAAAAATCGTCTCTCCTCTCCTCTCCTCTCCTCTCCTCTCCTCTCCTCTCCTCTCCTCTCCTCTAGAGGGGTGGTTGGCTGGAGGTGGGACCAAAGAAGGTAGGACTAGGTGTGTGGGTGGGTTACTTCAGTGTTCTGTACTCACAAACTGTTCTGCTGAGTAATTCTTTCTCCTAATTTTTGTCTAACTCTTAGTTTTGCTGAGGAAGGGCTTTATTTTTGTATGCTACTGTTATAATGTGGTGTTGCACCTTAATTCCTCTAGGCCTGGAATAAAAAACGGCCTAATCTGTGCCTTTTCCTGTAAGAAAGAGAGAAATAAACAAAGAAACCTAGAAGCAAAAATCTCAAGTAAGGTTATCTACCTGGAGACTTAAATGTTACTAAGAAATTAAACAGTAACAGGAACGCTTCTGGACGTGGATCAGTTTTAGGTCTCTTTTTCTTTTTTCTTTTTTTTTTTTTTAAAAAAAAAAAAACCCAACAAACCGCAAAACAATCCACTTTTAAATTATTAGAATTATTAGTTGCTATCATAGTTTTGGTCCAGGCCAACTACTATTTTCCCAAAGCATTTCTGGGCACAGTTCAAGAGTCACTGTGGGCCTAGGTCCATTCCTGGTAAACCATTTGAATGTGGCCACTTTGTTTTGGAGGGTATTACGGACTCCAGATCCTACATACCCTACTATCCTACCCAATGACTTGTGTTTTGTTAGAGTACTAAACTGCAGCTCCTGGAAAAAAAGTCAAAACTTGATTTTAAAATCAAAAGAGACAGAACATTCCCCATGTTTTTGAGAATTTAGTCCTCTTAATCATTTGAGCTTACTGTCTGTTTTGAAGTGCATGGCTCTGATTTCCAATCACTGATGTCTAGTTTGGGTTTTTTTTGTTAGCCTACAGTCAGTCAGTGCTTCAGAAGATACTTACGCACTGTAATCAAACCTCATTTTTATAAGCTTGTGTTTTTCAGATCTCTGATTTTAAGGCATTTTCTACAGCTCTGTAATAAATACTGCTGCTCTTTTCTGGATCAACATCCATTTTCAATGTCCTGTTAAATCAGGATCCCTAGTGCAGTTATGCAGTCTTCTAGTGTAGCCTTAGTTCTCAACTCCCTCCCTCCTACCATTTCTCTCTGCAGCATTATTTTCCAAGCTGTGCCAATTCTCAAGCATGGCATTTGGAGACTTTGTTCAGCTCCTGCCTCCTCAGAGTCCCTGCTGTCCAGCCTACAGCTCCCATGTTGATTCTGCCACTGTATGTTTGGCTACAAGTTCCTTGCAATGGTCCGTGCCATCCCAGAATGACTCAGATCACTCTGTACAAGTGCTCTGTCTGCTCAAGGGACTCTAATCAGGCAAATCTGCATTGTCCACAGATGTTATGGGAAGTGATATTTACAGCCTTGAAACAAGTTAGTGTCTTCATTTAAAAATAACCACAATTATAATAAAGATGCTAGACTAACAAGGTTCTGCAAAAGTCTCTTTCTGTCATCAGCAACTCATTGACCTTCATTTCCTAATTCTGGGAGATTTATTGATTTTTTTAATTCTACATTGGGTTGCTATCTCTTCATCCATTTTCCATTTACTAAACATTTCTGTTTACTGTCCATTTTGTTGTTAATATGGTATTTTCTCTTAAAAAAATTATTTCACATATATTTAAGGACCTGCTACAAATCAGATGCTTAGTGATGACATTCAGGCTTCGGCATCATATTCTTTAGGACAGACATCTGTGAGCATGGAGAGGTTTCTCAAGACTAGGAAAGCCTTGATAAGGGAATGTCCTGAGCCAGTTTCATTGTAAACTACAAAGGGAAAACATAAAAATGTAGCTATATGGCAAATAAAATAGTATTTGAAAATGCAGATAGTATTGTGGAGAAGCTTTTGCCTGGCCAATTCTGTATTCTTACCAAAGTCTTTCACAAGGTATCCATCTAATTCTAAAAAATAATGTATTAGAGAGAAAAAACCCCACAATTTAACCTAAGTAGCAGCTGATGAATATGACTGATTGTAAATCTGATGTAAAGTCTGATTGTAACTCTGGAGTAAAGTGGAAGTTAAAACTTTCATCCTCATCTGTTGTGATACATCAAACACAGAGCAGAGCCCTCCGTGAAGTTGAAGGTTCTCAGGTTTCCTGAGGTGGAATACACATAGGTTATAGAGTCAAAATAAACAATTAGCACAGCTTTTGAAAAATGGCTAATCCATTTCATTTGTTATTAGCCCAACTGGTCACTTGTTTGCTTCTCAGCACGCCTGCTAGCCTGCCTGCATATATAACATACGATGTTCACTTCTCACTACTTACAATAGTCCTTCCTCTCTACACTTCAGCTGTTAAATGGGCTCTTGAAATATTTTCTCGGAGTAATAATTATTTTCAAGTATGTAGTTTCTTGCTTATCCCATTCACAGTGTTGAATTCAGAAATGAACTTCAAGGGCTAAGAGCTGCCCAGTTTTACTTTCCAGCAGTAAATAACTTAGGCTATCTCCTAACTGTGTCCTGGGCTGCACCCAGAGCAGCGTGGGCAGCAGGTGGAGGGAGGGGATTCTGCCCCTCTGCTCCGCTCTCCTGAGACCCCACCTGCAGTGCTGCCTCCAGTGCTGGGGCCACCAACAGCACAAGGACATGGAGCTACTGGAGCCAGTCCAGAGGAGGCCACGAGGATGATGCGAGGGCTGGAGCAGCTCTGCTGTGAGGACAGGCTGAGAGAGTTGGGGCTGTTCAGCCTGGAGAAGAGAAGGCTCCGGGGAGACCTTCTAGTGGCCTCCCAGTACCTGAAGGGGCTCCAGGAAGGCTGGGGAGGGACTTTTTACAAAGGCAGTTAATGATACAAAAAGGGGAAATAGCTTTAAACTGGAAGAGGGGAGGTTTAGATGAGATATTGGGAAGAAATTCTTTGGTGTGAGGGTGGTGAGATACTGGCCCAGGTTGGCCAGAGAAGCTGTGGCTGCTCCTCCCTGGAAGTGTTGAAGGCCAGGCTGGATGAGGCTTTGAGCAACCTGGTCTAGTGGAAGGTGTCCCTGCTGCTGGCAGGGGGGTTGGGACTGGATGAGCTTTAAGGTCCCTTCCAACCCAGACCGTTCTAAGTTACAGAACTTCACAACGTATAAAATGTAAGTCAATACTTAGGAAATAATTGATGGCATTTCCTTATCATTATGAAGCAGTAGCTGCGATTTGCTTGTGCTCAGCCCTCTCAGGCTGAGGAACCCCAAAGATGGTGCCAGAAACTTGGAAGCACTTCACTTCCTCAGCCTCAGGCACACCCTGAAGAGGTAAAGGAGGATTTGTTTACCTACTAGGAATATTATTGTCAAGTAGAGTTATTGTGCCTTGCCAATGGCAGTGAGTTTGTTATGCAACAGAGAGTCAGTACCTCCTGAAAGGACTCTGCTTTCAGGAACTGGGCAATTTTTGGATCCATGAGTTACTCAGAATTCTTAGTGTGCTGGAGTAACAACATCAGAACAAATCTTTTAATCATTTAGGGGTTTTCATTTTCTTGTTTTCTTTCCATTATGTCCCTTGGGAATGTTAGGATTAGCTGTATGTTTTGCACTCTTTGCCATATCCAAAGATGAAGATGGAGGCTACATCTGCAGGGATTTTAAAGCAATGAAGTTGGGCTTTGTGATAGAACTATTTTTATTTCATGATACCAGCATGTGTGAGAAACCAAAGGAACAGTTTGAGCAAGCAGTCAGCTCTTAATTATCTGCACACCCAACTGGAGTTGAATTAAGCAGAGGCAACTTAGAGTGGGAGTTGCAACATGAGGTCATGTTTTAACATCCTGTACAGCACAGGCTAGTTTGAACCTTCCAAAAGCCTAATGTAAAATTCTGGGATGCTGTTACCAACCTGCCCTTCGACTCCCATGCCCAGATAAACCTGCAGGAGGGAAAGCTGTGCCAAGCTATGGTTTGCCAATGCAGAGAGGATAAACAGCCTTGCTTTTCCTTCCCTCCTCAGGGTCAAATCTACAGTGTAGGGCCACATGGAAAAGCTGGCAAATCCAATGGTAAGGGGAAGCAGGGACGCTCAGAGTTAACAGACTTAATTCTCCATTGCATCCTATTGGCTTCTTGTGCACTTCACAGGAGTCAGAGCGCCTTGTAGGGAGAGTCAGACCCCAACGGCACAAAGTCCTCCCCAGAGTGGTTGGGGAGAGGGCTTTGCCTGTGTAGATGGGGATTTGGGACTGGAGTCCTGAGTATTGTTCTTTCTCAGATACTGTCCCACTGCTTCTGTGTTGGTGCTTTAAGAGCCGAAGCTGCAGGAGGCCTCAGCCTTGAGCAATTAATTCCTGACTTTGAGTGAAGATAAAAATAAACAACAAAGCAGAATAACAAGAAGGAATGTGTATGAGACAGGATAAGGGATGGTTTGTGAGCTGTAATCAGTAACCAGTCAGCAGTAAAAGAATGGCTCGTGAACAGGTGGAATTATCCAATTATCTATATTGACTATTTTAATGCTTTCTTTGAAGAAAAGGGGAGTTATATATGACGAGACAGCAGTTCGAAAGCTACTGATACGGTGCAGAAATAACGGTGCACCCTCGGATGCTGATTCTGCTTCCCAAGTGGCTGCTGGGGAAGAGGCAGGAAAGCTCCTTATTGATGCCGCGGCTCTGGGTGATCCCCTTGCAACGCCCCTGTTAACTACACGGCGGTTAATTACTGATTCTTTATGCCAATTACAGGCGGATCAAACTCCTGCTGCCTCTGCTATTGCTGCAGTCACAGGTGAGGCCTCCACAAGTCCCTCTGCGCCTCCCCAGGATTGAACTGCTCAAAAGGAAGAGTCAAAAGATCCAGGAGACTCAGCTCCACTCATTGATTTTACTTCATCATGGGACTCCCTGCACCTCCCTCAGATGAGCTCAACCTCCACTCCAGACCCTCTAAAACTTTGGAAAAAGATTAAAGAACAGGCAGCTGCTGAGGGGGAACATGAACTCTCAAGCTCTATCTTAGCTTGTCCTGTGTTGTCATATCCTAATGGAGGGTTGGAATGGGAGCAATTTGCTTGGGGGGGTGGTGAAAGACTTGTGACAAACAGTTACACACATGGATTTGGGTCCCCGTATGCCCAGTCCTTGTTGCGAGTGGTCTTCACATGTGAATTAACCCCTTTTGACATCAAGCAGACAGCTGGGCTTATATTCACCCCTACGCAGCAGTTGCTGTTTGACTCTCACTGGCGTCGGTTGGTGGAGGAAGCCCCGTTAGCTAATTTGGGTTTGCAGCAAGATGACCCCCGTTTCGGGGCTGGTCTCCCACGATTACTGGAAGAAGCACCAGTAAATACCCCGCAGAGGGTAAATAGTGATGACTGGTTAAGGGAGTGGTTTCGGAGTTGGGGAATACAAGGATGGGTCTCTTCACTATTAATGTCAGTGTTAAAAGGTGTTATTCGTAATTTTGGTGATCCTCCTATTAGTGCCTTGTTTGCTATTGTGCCTGCAAAGGGTCCTGCAGAAGATGGTGAACAACAGCTTTGTGGTACAAAAACAAAAAGGGGGAATTGTTGGTGCTTTAAGAGCCGAAGCTGCAGGCGGCTTCAGCCTTGAGCAACTAATTCCTGACCTTGAGTGAAGATAAAATAAACAACAAAGTGGAATAACAAGAAAGAATGTGTATGAGACAGGATAAGGGATGGTTTGTGAGCTGTAATCAGTAACCAGTCAGCAGTAGAAGAATGGCTCGTGGACTAGTGGAATTATTCAATCATGTCAATTGTTGAGGCTCGTGTGTGATAAGGGGAAACGAATCAAAAGTGAAAGTGTGCTGCGTGCTTGGGGCCTGGGGAGGGGAAAAAAATATATAAGCAGTGCAAAGCTTCAATAAAGTGCTGATGCCTGAAGACATCTCAGTGTTGGTCATTTCTTCATCTGCAGCATTTCTGTCTCACTGGCCCCACAGCCTGAGTACGAAGAAGATGTTTCCCGTTGGTAGACACAGTGGAGTGGCGGAGCTGAAACCACTCTGCACTATTCCAGACAAACGACACTTGGATGCATCCCTCTGTTTACACAGCAGACATAAACTGCAGTCCTCTAAGGTCTGAATTTAAACCAAAATCATTACACTGTTTGGTTTCAAGATATCAGGGAGCTCTCCCTAAAAATCTCGGGCCAGGCCCCTAAAATCAGTAGCGGCATTCAGAAAAAACCCACTGAGCTACAATATATGTTGCCCATAGTGGCATTCAGCAGTGAGCTAGAGCACCAATCTGTAAGATGCATGTGCAGCCTAGCTAGAGAAGATAAATTCAGGTTAAATCAGGAGCCTGAATGCTTCTTCATGGGGATAACTCAGGCAAGCAGCAGACTTCAATGGAAAATATGGGAGTTCAATAACTGTGCGATGGTGATCACCCTCACTGCCAACCTTGGCTGTGCATGGGATGAAAAAGAAGACCTTTCATTCACTGTACAGGAGGATGTCACTACAGCACATACTCCAGCAGGTACAATGCAATTTGTCAGTTCCTTTGTAGCAAATTTTGATGGTATCCATTCAAAAACATGTTTGCAAGCAGTCAGCTGGCAAGTGCATCGTACACTGACCCATCTGTTATGATGGTAATTGGCCCATCCAATTCTGAAGAAGGTGTTTTGCCCATGTAGTGACAGAAGCAATGACCTGATGTGAAGAAAACCTGCATGTGACCAAGGATTCAGACAGTGGGGTAGAGGAAAGAAAATATTCCCATGGAACCAACTGGAAATAGCAGACTCTCATTAGGCATGTGTTCAACTGAGGCTCTGGGGCAGGTCTAATTGCATCTCAGAAATGGTGCTGAAGGAAAACAAGGAGAAAGGTTCTGGAAGTTATCATCACAGAGATGACAGAAGGCTGTCAGGGCTAGCTGTCTTCCTGTCCAGTGCCACATATCACCAGCTTCAGCACCCTCCTGTTACCACCAGGTACTGCCCATGTGAAAAAACGATACTGTGGAGGTACTGGTGTATTTTACATATTTAGGGTAGCAATTTTTATTTGCAGTTTCCTTTTTAAGAAGAGTTAATAACAGAAGTTGCTTTCTGATTTCAAGATAATCAGGTTTTTGGTTACAAAAATTACAAAGTTATAATGCCTATTTGCCTCATGGGAGGAGAATGAGGTCTTCTTGTACATCAAGTATTCACTTTCTCTTCTGTCTCTGTCTCTCAGGGCAGATACCCATTTGAATAACTTTGCTAGGATTATAACTCTTCTCTATGCCTAGCAATTTTAAAAGCTAGAGCACCTGCTTTAAAGTTAGGCTCTAGTCTGAACAAAAAATAATTGTTATAAAAAGCTGACGTTACCTAACCAGAGTAGACTTTTTTCAGTCTTTAATCCCTGAAACTTTTGGTTTTATCTTCTGAGACAAGCACAGTTACTACACGCACAGAATGAGTTTCTGAGAGTTCAGGTGTCCATGGTGCCTTGGCCACCTCTGCAGTACAAAGGCAGGTAAGAGCTTTTTGTAGTGAAACTCAACAGCTTCTCACCGACAGAGATATATGGATAATATGTAAAGCAAACTGAGAAACTTCCCCTCAAATGTAAGGGAAACACCTTATAGCTTAGTTTGAGATGAAGCACCAAAAATATATACTTATTCTCTGAATGAAGTCCAAAACTGATTTAGTGAAAAAGCCAAAGCAGGAAGACAAAAGGAAAGTTGAATCCTTCTAAAATGAAGCTTCATCACACTCTCAGTTCAGACTTTGTGACCACCAGGCTCACTTCTGGCCTTATAGCCAGTGAATCACCACTGCCAGTGACACGTGAGTGGAATTTTCAGCTACATCAGCCATTTCCATCACTTCTTTCACACTGGACTTAAAATTCTTAAAAAAAGTAATTTACAGAATCATCACTTGAACAAGACAAGAGTTGCTGAAAATCATTAAAGTTTGACTTAATCTAGCAGTCTGTATCACTGCTGATCAATCCATTTCTTAGATGAGCCTGAAAAATACGCAGTGAACAACGCCCAGCACATTTCTGCCGGCTTGGACAAAGGGCAGGTCCTTTGTTGCTAGTGATGAGTGAGCTGAAAGAGGAGCTAAAGGGTAGGACTGAGACAGACAGGGTAACATTCAAACATCTTTTCAATACATGGGATCATGTTATCCATGGAACATCAAGCCCTCCAGTGCAAATAATCTTTGTGTACTCTTCTGCTGCAGTGTTCCGATGGCACTTGGAAGTCCAGTTTTCTAGGCACCTGCACCATCTTAGCCTTGTGGGAACCGCATGCTGTGTGTTATGAGATTGGTCTAGTTGGACCACGAATAAAACCAAACATTCATTTGGATGCCCAGCTTTACAGTAGGGCATGTTATTAATTTTTTTTCTTAATTTTCCTGCACTGCTGAGAAACCTAGAATTTGTTCACATATTGTCTCCTAAATACTGTAGACATAGTACTCTCTCTGAGCAGCTGCTAAAGCAGACAATGCTCAACTTCATCTCAATTGTTTTCCTTAACCAGGTCTCCTTTTTCCTACAGAAGTAGCCTTGTACTTAATGGGATAGCCAGAAAATGTGCCAACATGCATGGTAAGTTTATAAGATATCTGCTGACAGATGTGATTGACAGGAGACTTTGAAGGCAAAGGTCTTAAGTTTCTCTTCCCTGTAGCATCCACCACCTTTCTTTGATGATCCTGGCTTGAGGAACTGATGCACCCAGGAGGATCTGTTAAGGATTTGTTAAGTGCCTGTCTATAAAACAAACATCATCCCTGTTTTCCAGAGCAGCCAGCAGGTGTCCTGCCTTTGCCAGCCATGAAAACACAGTCTCACCCTTCATTGATGTTCTTTCTGCTGGGGCTTACTGGGTGCTGAATTCAGTCCTTTCCCCCATACATATAAATATTATCCTCATAATAATAATCACAGCAGTAATAGGTTTATTATGTTTATTATCATTGTGCCAAGCAGCTGTATTCACGGGGGAAGACCCTACTTTGTGGCATGTTACACAAGCACAGAATAAAGCAGGCGGCCCCGGCTGAAGGGGCTAATGATCTAAGTGGGAGGAAGGATTCAAAGCTGGATATAGACCAGCTGGCGTGGGAGGCCAAGGAAACAACAAGACAGCACTAATCATGGAATACGCTGTGATCTCAGTGTAACAACTCTCTGTTGACAAGCCTTCAGCAGAAAAGCATTTTTTCCCCCCTTGAAACAATAAGGGAAAAAAAAGAAGTTTTAAGAATTAATTAAAAAGAGGATAGTATATTAATCTTGTGTATTTATTGGGGTCACGTCCTAATTGTAAAAGGGCCAGTTCAGAAGAAAACCCAGGAGTGCTTGTTTGAAAAGCTAACATAAGGGTTAATACTTGTCTTGGGGTGGACAGACAGACAATGGGGAACCTAGAAAAGGAAGAATGACACAAGGAGGAGCAAACCAGAACATAAAATATAGGAGTGACATGTTCAAAGAGGTGAGTTCGGGAAATACTTTTTGCAGTAGTATTCTGATCAGACAAGGGCAAACTTATGAATGCTGCAGAAACACAAGTAATCAACACAAGAAACAATGAAAGCCCGGATGAGATTTTAGCTGAGTATGTCTGGACTAGATCTCTACAGGCATTCACTCACACAGAATAGGGAAGTACCAATTTAAAAAAGAAAAAGGCAATTTCTATCAAACAAATAATTAGAAAATCTTTACAATACAAAATTTCTTGTAGAAACATCATTGATAACATTGCTCCTCTTAAGTAACTCTCACCAGCTTCAAATCACACTTATCCCCAATTTCTTTTTCCCTTTGGACGTTACTTGAAAAAATCAGGATTACTGACAACTAGAACAGTAGTACACACAATCAGATCTCTTCAACAGTGTACTGCAGGACAGAGTGTTCAGCTCACACTAGTGTTACTACATCTCTTACTCAGGCTACACGTGTTGCAGAGCACTGCATTTAGCTAATGGTGTTACTTAATAGTGGACAAAACCCAGCGGATCTTGGCTCTCTAAATCCATGCACCAGCACTGAATGATTCCTGCAATGTAATTTCACCTTTTCCATGAGATTTTTAACTACAGTTGAAAGGGTCTGTTTGCTTACACAAATTTTTCTTTATATAAAATTGCAATGTTACACCTCCAGCTTTAAAAACACCAGAATAGCTTTCTGCTAACTCTAAGTCTTGACTGGTTTCAACATCTGTTTTTCTTTTTTTCCCCCACCTATTCTATTTACTGCAAAAAGGATTTCTGGGAAACAATTATGATATAAGGAATTGGAACTATTTCTCTAGCCTTCTGGCAAAGTTAAAATGACTTCTCTCTGTGTTGTACAGTTTCCCCTCTAGATGGTAGACAAGAACAAACTCTAAGGGACTTGCACTGTGAATGATGCTGGGATGATGCTAAAGAAAGACAATGTTGCTGGGGAAGTACAATGCAAAGGAGCTGAAGAGTCATGTTATATTAAGTTATCTTTGTGTTCTGTTTTCATTTGACATAGGTAAGAAGAGTTATGCTGGATACACTGATGGTTCCTAGTAAACTGAAATCTGGAATTTTGAAGGATAGTTACTATAAAAAACTTTCATGCACTGCTATTTGCCTTTACATGACTGTCCTGACAATCCTTTCTTAAGGATGAAAACACCATTATTTAAATAGGTTTTTTTAAAAATAAAATATTATTTCAATACTCCTGGACATCTTCTGTTTTTTTTGTAAAATCCTTCTCTTGATTTCCTTAAATGTAGTTGAACTGAAATCTCCACGTGTCCAACAGTTACTGCCTGGATCCTGAACTGTTTCCATGAACCTTTACCTTTTCCACATTAGTTATGAGTAATTATTATTAAACTTCAATTTTTACAATTTCTCATTTTGTAAAGCACAAAAATGTCCTTCCAGGTTTTTAGTTTCAAGATGCATTACACAGAGGGTCTTCTACATCTCAAAATGTTCCTGAACAAAGAGTAGTAGAGCTCACATAAAGACCTGATAACAACCATCTTCTTTTCAATTCACTAGTAAACAGAAAAAAGAATCCTTCTATATTAGCAGGTGTTTGCCTGGTTTTATTAAAGTCAAGAGATCCCTCTCAGCAAAAGGAAAAGCAACTAGTCTGCAAAAGTATCTCAAGTCTAAACACAGAAGGCCTCAAGTTGGTAAAATGAATCATAGGCCATAAAGTGATTTGTAAGCCTCTGTTCATTTTTTTTCGTCGATTTAAATTTTGCATCAATGGATCCTGATTCTAATTGCCAATTATTTGAAATATTAAAAACCATTATCCCATGATGTCTGAAGGAGGATAAATGAGCAGGTAACGTTTTCTTTTGATGATGGTGAAGGCCATCGGTGCTATGATTTTTATAGCCACGTGGATATATATATGTTACCTAGAAAAAAAATACCCAACTACTTTCTCAGTTGCTCAGCTCTGTTTCTTGCAATATCACGTATATTCTAGACCTGCAGTTCATCCCCAGGCCACCATGGTCCCTATGGCTGAGTTTTCTATGTCAAAAGGAATCAGGATCTGTAAACAAACCCATTCCCCTTCATTCTGAAGCAAAAGGACCCCTGTGGTGATCTCTAGCTCACCCCTGGTGAGTTTCATTCACACACGTGAGACACCTTCCGGGCACTTTCACATAATTATTTCCTTAACAGTGGAATCGAATTCTTGGTTTCTGCCCCCACCACCGCTTTTACCAACTTTTTCTGGATTCTTCCAAAATTAGTGTGTGCAAGACCAGAGTTTAAAACACCTGTGCAAAGATAAATGGGATATTTTTAGTGGCAGATTAACATTTCTATTGATGAAATAATTCCAGGTGTTTTACAGCGTCGCTGCACTGCGCTTGGGTGCTGCACTGGCAACCTTCCTTCCTGCATTTAGAATCAGAGAATGGTTTGGGTTGGAAGGGACCTTAAAGCTCATCCAGTCCCAACCCCCCTGCCAGCAGCAGGGACACCTTCCACTAGACCAGGTTGCTCAAAGCCTCATCCAGCCTGGCCGAGAACACTTCCAGGGAGGAGCAGCCACAGCTTCTCTGGCCAACCTGGGACACTGTCTCACCACCCTCACACCAAAGAATTTCTTCCTAATATCTAATCTAAACCTTCCCTCTTCCAGTTTAAACCCATTTCCCCTTGTTTTGTCATTTCCTAACTATTAAATTACCGTCTCTGTGACTTCTTCACATTGTCCCATGAATTGTCTTCTACTGCTTGTATCATAAATCAAAAACCTTCCCCTGAAGAGCAATACTTACAGTATGGAACCGTATCAAACAGACAAAGTCAGAGAATCAAAGAGCGGCACCCACTTCCACATACAAACTGGTAGAAACTGTACAGCACACAATGAGATGAACTGACAGCCAGGTAATTAGGATATACCAGGGAAACTATAGCCACTGTGTAACAGAAGTCACACACCACAAATCCATTTGTGTGCTCTGAACACTAAGGGTGACGCTGCCAAGAAAGTATATTTGTATTTCCAGACTGCTGGGGGTAACGTTTCTCACCCACAGAAATGAAACAATTGCAGAATAGTAGGGGCTACTCCCTCCTGGATTAACAGTTGTTTAAAAGGAACTAAATAAAGGATGAGAAAAAGTGTCAAGCTGGAAATGAATATGAAGGAATCTGTCCTGTTGAATGCATTAGATTCTTGGAAAAGGAGAAAAAAAAAGTTAGCAAGGATATGTAATAATTCAGGATAATCAAAGCTTGATTATAGAGTTGCAACAGATTTCACAACGTTCTATTGTGGGGCAATTTAAAGACTAGTAACATTTAATATTGATAAAAGTAAACAGAAAAAGCAACTCGTGATTATACTTACACATGTTAGGCTGTAAATTACCTATTACCTTGCAGAAAACAGATTTTGAAGTCACTAGAGATGATGTTAGGAATTCTTAGTAAAGGAATCTGGAACAAAACATGATGTTAACACATAAATCTTGTAGTGTCTCCCTTTCAAAAACAGATACGGAAAGGGGCGAAAAGGAAGAACAAGGATACCAATAACTTCCATATAATGAGAGATTGACTAGATTCCTCAGTGAGGACAAGAGACAACTCAGGATGTATAAGGTTAAGAGTAGCATGGGGAGGTGATTAAGCAATGATTCCTCGCTGATTTCTCACAGCACAAGAACAAGACAGCACCCAATGAAATTACAAGGCAGCTGCTTTAAAACAAACCAAAGGAAGTACTTTTTCATACAGCACATAATTAAATAGCGGAACTCACGGGATACTGTCGAGGTCAGAAATCTAAGTAAATTAAAAAAATATGAGACATGTAATGTAGGCTCATCAGTGGCTCTTACACATGATATTCCAGATGAAATTTCCATCTTGGGAAGTCCTGATGGCTAGAAGCTGGGAGGGAGCAAAGTAAAAGGATTGCTGTGTAGTTGTCATGTTTCTTGTGTCCCTTGTCTCAGCATCCACGATTGTCACTGTCAGAGACAAGAGACCTAAATAACCTTTGGTCTGACTGCTTATGGCTACTCTTACACCTCGTAGGTGGTCCTGCCTATATCAATGTCTATAAATATCTGAAATGTGGGGGCCAAATGGATGGGGCTGGGCTCTTCTCGGTGGTGCCCAGTGACAGGACAAGGGGCAATGGGCACAAACTGGAACACCAGAAGTTCCAGACAAACTTAAGGAAAAACTTCTTTCCTGTGAGGGTGCCAGAGCCCTGGGACAGGCTGCCCAGAGAGGGTGTGGAGTCTCCATCTCTGGAGATGTTCAAACCCACCTGGACACTTTCCTGTGCAACCTGGTGTAGGGAAAAAACAGGGGGGTTGGACTGGATGATCTCCTGAGGTCCCTTCCAACCCCACCATTCTGGGATTCTGCCAGTAGAGAAGGTGGTGGCAGACAGTGACATACAATTTCCCTGTGCAAATTAGTTTATAAATCAAAGACAGCAACGGTGCAAAGATACTCAAGCTCGGGCTGTTCAAGCCCATTTGAATGTAGAGGAGCTTTCAGGTCTGAGTGCAGTGTACCAGGAATGCACCTTTGCTGAGCCAGTTTTGGTTCCAGGAGTATGCCCGCTTGGATTTAGCCCTGTGGAATGTCCCTTGGCTCCACACAACACCACTTCAAGTGTCTCTTACAGCAGGGCTTCCCCTTTCCAGGGGCACAGACTGCACAACGTGATTGATGCTGCACTGCCAGCTCCACGCATCGGTACTACCCTGTCATCAAGCTAGAAAAGCTCCCCCGGAAGGAGGAGCACCAAAGGCTGCATTGAGGAGACATCAAACCAAGCTCTCCTCAGGTTTGGAGGCAGAATCTACCTTCTTATTCTTTTGGGATTGTACCAGCCTTCTGTGATGGTGAGCTGTAGAGCTGACAGTATTTTGTTGATGTGTTTCAAAGGTACTTAGCTAAACAAGAAAAGGAACACTGAAATTCAGGAATAGCTGTTTCCAACAGCAATATTTTTTTCTAATAATAATTCCAGTTTTCTTTCCTCCCCTGTTGCCACTCTCAGCTTCTCCTGTCTCTCTCCCCAGTGCTCTCATCCTAATGTCACCTTGCCTTCCTTCTCAAACTTCTCTCCCACCTCCTTGCTGATACATTTCCTCACCATTCTGTCCTCCTAACCACAGCTCCCTTTGCTTCCATTCCTTTGTCCCTGTAGTCAACTTTGCTCCAGTTCCCTTCACTGGGCTTCTTCTGCTGACTCATTTCAGAACTGCCATTTTCCTCCTTCTTGTGCTCTTGCTCCTGCCTTTTTCCATCTGTCCTTTTCTCCTTCCAGCTGTTTTCCGGAACAGCTGTTTCCATCACTGCACAAAGCCCAGACTGCTGAGTTAGAGAGAGACAGGCATGCTGGTCTCAGTTCCTGTGCCTGGAGCCCTGTGATGATATCCCACTCTGCTCTGGTAGTAGCTATTTCAGACTCTGATGGAGTCTGGTCACATGGAGGAAGTGTGAAGGGCTGAAGGATGCTGATGGTCTTCAGAGACATTATAAACTGACCTCCTGAGTCTCCACATGGATTGTGTGTGGTTTTTGTTGCCCCAGAGCACTGCCAGTTGGTTGCTCTTGAGTAGTTTCACAAAGACAATGAAAGGTATTTCCTTGATTTCAGGACAACGACCACATCTAAAGCTGAAGTCACCATCCTAAAGGTACAAGATTTCCACAGCGAAAAAGCTTTGAGAATATCTGTAGCACGTGTGTAATAAAGCACTTTTATTCTGCTCCCAAAAGCATGTCAATGGTTTTAGCCAAAGCTCAACAGGCAGACAGCTTGTGGTGGACATGGCTCATGGAAAGTCCAGAGAGTTTCAGGCTGGCAAATTTTAAACAATTAGAAAGAGGGACTTCTAATGGAAAATGATAGGAAGTCTTATGCATGGCTACCCAGTCCTTCCAAACAACTTACTCTCTCTACTTAAAGTATGTGTGTGCATGTAGGTAGGTATGTATATATATACATATTTATATATATTCAATCTGGCACCACTTAAGCAATACTATTAAGAGAACGTCATGGCTGTAAACCTCCTACTGAACAATCTTCACACCAGTTTTCCAGCACAGCACTCACTTGTGCAGCACAAGCAGGACACTTTGGACACATCATGTTACTGTTTTAAGCCACGACTACGATTTCAGCCACTAGAGTTGGCAATTATTTGAAGACTGAGTTAAAGAGCCTGAAAACCAAGCCCACAAAGAACCTTTTGGGGGGTATTTCAGGTTCTAAGCACGTCAGCAGCGTGAGCTGCACAGAAAGCTTTGCAATGTTGCCTGAGTTCTTGTTGCAACACAATACTGCATTGTGTGGGGCAAGTGTAAGAACACTCCTTCTGCAGACAGATGATCTTGGCCAAAGTACCTTCTTAATGGCCATATTTCACTTACAAGGTATCAGTTACAAGATAGCCTTTTCTTTTCTCTTTTTTTTTCTTTTTTTCTTTTTTTTTCTTCTTTTCTTTTTTCTTCTTTTTTTTCTTTTTTTCTTTATTTTTCTTTTTTCTTTTTTTCCCCCCTCTTTTTTTTCTTTTTTCTTTTTTCTTTTTTTTCCCCTCTTTTTTTTCTTTTTTTCTTTTTTTCTTTTTTTTTCTTTTTTCTTTTTTTCCCCCTCTTTTTTTCTTTTTTATTTTGATTTCTCCCTGCCATGGAAAAGTCCTTCTTTTCCCCCAAATCACACACATCTTAAGTTTCCAGCAACCTGAACCACAGGGTGAACGCTTGGTAATTCTCTTATTAAAAACATGAGTAGAGCAATGACTGAAAACAACTTATTTGTGTTAAAAAGAGAAACAAGAAAGTGTTCTTACGAGTGTTTGGGGTGTGAAACTCCAGCTCTGCTCTGCCGGGGCAGCGGGGACAGGCCGCTGGGCCCCGCGGGGGTCAGGGGACAGTCAGTGTTGCTGGGGGGGACCCGGGGCAGGGAAACCGCTTCCAGCGGCGGCTGTCGGGGCGCACTGGGTTGAACTGGGTTGAACTGGGCTCACTTGCCGCACGGTAAGGCCGATGCCA
>NW_010286890.1:0-446 GCF_000700745.2 Antrostomus carolinensis
TAGCACTGACAGAGCACCAGGAATGGGCACCGGTTCTGAGCACTGGCACCCAGGGATGCCCAGGCAAGATCTGACCCCAGGGAACCACAGGGCTCCCTGGGATCCAGCGGGAGAACGGGATCAGGGACCAACCTCAGGGGACCCCAGAACAGGCACCAGCCCTGGGGCAGCTGGACGGCTGGAGCACCCCAGGACAGCTGGGCCAGGCACTGGCCTTGGAGCACCCTGGGACATCCTGGGCCAGGGAACAGCCTCGTGACACCCCAGTACACCCCAGTCAGGGACCAGCTTTGGGACACCCTACAAGAAGGACTGTCCCACAGAGTCAAGGACAAGGATGTCCTGTGACACCCTGGACCTGGGACCAGCTCCCTGGGGAACCAGACCCCCTGGGGCACCTCACATCAGCAACGAGTCTCCCTGTCTACCCAGCCCCAAGAGCATCC
>NW_010286890.1:499-856 GCF_000700745.2 Antrostomus carolinensis
GCATAGGGGACCCCCCCAGCCCCTGAAGGGACCCCATCACTGGCAGGAACCCATGCATGGACCCTCCAGCCCTGTAAAAGCACCTGTGCACAGACAGACCCTCCAACTTCCCCTTAAAGAGGTGTGCCTAGGCCCCTGCCCTCTCCAGCATCATGACAGGCTGTGAGGACAGACCTGCCCCAGCTCTCTGCGTAGAGACCCCGAGGACAATGCTTCCCACAGAGGGACACCATACGTTGACCTTGATGTCTCCTCAGAAGTGACCACAGGCTCAAGCCCAGTCATTGCCCCCAAAAGTGGCCCTGTCTATGGATCCTCCTTAGCTCCTTCCACAAAAGGAACCCCCCCCCCCCAAAA
>NW_010286890.1:876-9004 GCF_000700745.2 Antrostomus carolinensis
CCCCCATAAATGTACCCCAACACCCTCATAGACTCACTCCTCAAAGGGACACCATACAATAACCCAAACTTTTCCCCAGAAGGGCACCTGATGAGTATATTAATAAGATCCCAAGATCTCCCTTGTGTGCAGATCTCCAAGCTGTCCTCACAGAGAGTCTGTCCTTTTGGGAGAAAGACCCTGAGAAGAGATACTGAGCTTCCTCCAGCAGCGGGACCCTTCGCTTCCTTCTCCCCCGACTTTTACCACGTGTGGAAAGACATTGTGTTACTCCTCACTGCATAAAAAGCATGAATAGACCCAGAGCTTCCACCAGAAGGACTCAGAGCCCCCCATATTCCTAATAAAAGGACCCCAGTCACCCCCCCGGGAGAAGGGCCCCAGTCATTGATGTGGGAGGATGCAGCCCCCCCATGCTAGGGGCTTGCACCTGGCCCAGCTCTCTCCCTTGCAGCTGGCTTGGGCTGGAAAGGCTGAGCTCTCCTCAGCCAGATCAGGACCACAGCCAGACCTGGAGCTGCCTTGGCTTATCAGGAAATTCCTTCATCTTTAATTTTCCCTGTCCTGAAGATTTGCTAGTTCAAGGCAAGCTCAGAGCCCAAATCCCACTGATTGCCCACAGCTTAATCAAGTGGCTTGGAGCGCCTGGCCAGTGGTGCTGCTGTGCAGGGGGCTGCACCCAAGGCAGCCCTGGGCTTCCCCCCAGTGCCTTCTGTCCTGCCCTGGCTCAGGCTTGGGTGGCCACAGCAGCCTCTGCTGCTGTCACCTCTGGGTACCCCTCGCCCTGCCCTGGGACTTGCTCCTGCTCACACTTTGCACCTGCGGTTGTGTTGCTCACAACTGCACTTGTGAGAACATCGAGTGCATGGCTTGGTGAGGCCATGGACTGGCTCTTCTGGCCCCAGCTGGCCCAGGCTTGGCTTGGAGCTCTCCCAAAGCAGCACAGCTACACAGCCTTCCTGTGTCACGGAAAGTTCATTTAACAGAGACTGGCCATCCACCCTGCCCTGAGACAGGGCAGCACGAGAGAGCTTGTGTCCTGCAGGAGAGGCTGGGGTCACCATCAGGGAGGGCCGGGACACAGAGGCAGAGGGGTGGTGTGTCCTGGCAAGAGGGAACCTCATCTGGGGGTGGCTGGGCAGGGCTGAACTTCCCTGGGCATGTCAGAGGCAGCCACAGGTGGATGTGTTATATCACACGTGGAGAAGGAGCTGCCATGACCCATGGAGAGGACACCATGGGCCAAATCCCATGGGGAGGGCAGGGATGTGGCCTGACACAGCACAATGAGAAGCTTTGGAGATTCACCCACCTGGGAGGTCGGAGAGTTGTGCCAGAGCAAAGAGCTTGGAAAGGCAGAGAAAGAAAAGGCATTCCTCCTGCCTCAGTGAGGGTTTAGCTGAGGAAGAACTTGCACCACTATGGCAGAAGCAACAGCGAGGCCCAAAGTTTCATGGTCTCACTGATGAAAACCAGGTAAACAAGGTGAAAGGCAGAGAGAGATGGGGCAGAGGTGGGTCCACCATCGCTACGGGATGGCCAGAGCAGAATACAGGGCTGCTGAGCGAGGGCATGAGCAGGCTCTTCAGAGCAGGAAGGTGGGGGAGGAGGAGGATCAGGAATTCAGTATCCCTTTCAGAAAAAAAAAAAAAGTTTAAATCGTCAATGTCTAATTAGTGGACAACAATCAAGAAAGGGTTTAATTAGAGCTTCACAGAAAGCTCCAGCTCAAAAGCCATTGCCTCCCTAGGAGGAAACTGGATCTAATTAAGAGGAAAGACTCTGCTTTATCGCAAATAGAAACGTAGCCATCTGCCCTTTTCAAAATCCCAGTAACGCAAAACTGGAGATTTTGTTAAATCCTTCTGTTATAAAACCAGAAATGGGCCTTTAACATGAGCATGGCAACAGCTGTATGACTGACAGCACCCTGATGCCACCCCAGGCCTCAAGGTTGGTGGAGGAGCTCCTTCAGGAAGCCCCACAGGATGATGCTTACTTGAAGAGAAACGGGCTGCGTGGGTTTCCCTCTTGTCCAGCCTCCCTGGAGGGCAGATACAGGAGTGAGGTGAAGGCAGCTGGGCTGATTTTGCAGATGCCTCTGTTCCAGTGACCACATAGCGGTCATCTGCTGGAGACCAGAGCCCAGGAATACACCACCACCACCACCACCACCACCACGCCCTCTGGAGGCTGCCCAGGAGCCTGAGCATTTCCTCCGATTCCCTAATTCTCTGCTGTAACATCGGATGTGGACACCCTGGGAGTTAACTCCGAGGTTTGAACTGAGTTGTCCTGGTGTCCCGTACTAATGCCGGAGCGAGAGGCCCCAGCCACGTGCCTCCCAGGACGGTCACTCCAGGAAGGTCTGAGGCTCTGTCTTCAGGGGAGCTTTGGTTTTGTACTTACAGTCTACTGAGGGTCAGAAGAGGTAGCCAGCTGAGCACAGTCCCTCTTGCACAGAGGAAGTGCCTGGCCATGTTTGAAGGTGTTTCCTTGTGCCTCAAGCCCAGCAGTCAGTGTGGTGAGACCTTCCAGCTCCCCTAGGCCAGGCACGAGCACGACACGTGGGTCCCTTCCCACTCAGGGCCATGTCACTGGCCAGGGGGCTGGCCTTTAGCAGCATCACTTTGGAGTTAATTACGCCGTGTCTAGGGATCTTGCCTGATGGCGGATGTGATAATACATATCCACCTCAGCCCTTTTCTCCTTTGGGAAACCCTCTTCTCAGCTACACTCACCTCTCAGAGGGGCACTGCGCACCCATCAGCACCTGAAGTGGGAGCAGAGGCAGAGCCTTAATCAGCAGCTTCATCTTCTTCACCTGAGCTGCGTTTGCCACCATCTGAGTTGGGACCCCTCACACAGTGCAGCTGCACGGCGTCGTTTCGGCACGTCTGTGGAGAGCTGTGGTTGGGAAGCCCATTGCCAAGCGCTGGGTGAGCTGTGTGGTGTGGTGGTGTGGCTGCAGCCTTCAGGGAGAGCAGGATCTGGCCCAAGTGAAAGCTGCAGCCCCAAAATGCTCCCTGGTGATGATGTGGCTCTGCTGAGCCACGTCAGGACGGGCTCATCTTCCCAGCTAGGACTTGCTGGAGAGCCACGTCCTATCAGAGAGAGTTTGAGGTTTAAAAACCCCAATATTTTCACGGATATCAAAGTCATTTATTGGAATTCTTAATGAAAAAGTGAGAAACAGATAGCACTGCTCCAAACCAGCTAGGAGTATAATTGGGACAGCAGCTGGGAACAAGGATGAAGTAGCCTCAAGCCCTTTCTCTGCCCCAGGGAGAAATATTGTCAATGTGTGATCTTCTAGGTGAACCACTTCCACCTGACAACCTTGCAGCAAAAAGAAGATATCACTGCAAAAAAAAAACCTTTGCATTTGCTGAATTACCAGCTTCTGGCCCCAAAAAAAGCTTTCCTGAAGATTTCACCTCTCCTTCCCCTGCCATTTCTGTCATGCAGCGGGGACAGGAGCAGCGACACAGCGCAGACCTCGCATCCATCCAGCACCTTGTGCTCGGCAGCAGCCAGCCCCGGGCTCTGGAAGGCAGCGTCACCCTCCCGTAGTAGCTGTGAATGTGGCTGTGGACCCGCAGGGACAGGCTGAGCCGGGCGTTTCAGAGCCGCTCCTGTCCAGGAGCTTCCATCCCTTAACTGTTGTTCCAGATAAAGTAACTGTCAGTTCTGATTTGTACCGACTCGTAACTCTGTTCTGAATCCCGCTGGTTTTTTGGCTCAGAAACAGCCTGTGGAGCAAAGTGCCGTAAGGGAGCTCCTGTCTGTGGAAATGGACGGTGTTTGCCGTCCCAAGCACGCTGCCTTTACTGTTTGTATATTTTTGAGGGATTTCTATTTTTAGAGGTGGTGGTGGGGGCTATGTTTGTTCCTTTTCTTTTCCGTGCTCAGCTCTCAGAAGGTTTCCTAGTGAGAAGCAGCCACTGCAGCCCCCAAAGGCACTGCACAGCCCCTGCTCCCCTGGGGGTTTGGGGCTGGTATGGAGCCCCCAGGGGCACTGTTATGGGGATCCCCAGTGAGGACCCCCAATATGCCACGAGAATCGCAGCTACAGCACCCAGAGTGTCCTCCCCTTCAGCACAAGGTAGAGATCAGAGGCCGGGGGGAGTCACCAAAATGCCCCTGGCAGAGAGGCATGTCTGCAATGAAGGTAGGAGTGACGTGCACGAGGGCAGGGGACAGCCAGCTCACTGGACCTGAGGGACAGCAAGCCACTCCCCATGGGGCCAAACACCTTGCTGTCCCCAAGCCAGGTGTAACAAGCCCCGTTGGGACCCAGCAGTTTCTGGGTTTCCCCCCGTTACCCCCACATTTCTGGTTTTCAGTCCTTTGTGTGTCCCGTGGCAGTGCGATGCTCTGCACGCCCATGCTCTGTGGGAGGCCACGTCTCAGCTGCAGGGCTTGTCCTTAGCCCCTTCCACCTGTGGCAGGGGAGAGCACTAAGTTAGTCTTCACCCAAATCTGTGGACTAAACTAGACAGCAAAAGTGATTAAAAAATCAGATCTGAATCCTGCAGGCACAACTGCAGGGGACTGGGGCGGCACTGGGATAACCCTGGTACTCAGCAAACACACGGGTTACTCAGACAGAGCAAAGTAGTGAAATGCACCTTCTCCTGGGGATGTCATCCTGCCAGGAGGAGCCTCCTCATCTCTCTCTGCTAAAATCTCACTCCAGTGTTGCAGCCTGAGTCATAACATTGAATTCCCTTCCATTAATTTATTTTGTGAGGATATCAAAAGCCCTTGAGACACCCATTTAATTTCTAGGGGACCCTGACAAAGGAGCACCAAGGAGTGGGAAGCCATAGACCAGCTGCAAAACCAAGCCAAGAAATGCCCATTTCTCCAGGGCCAGAGCCCCAGCCCCAGCTGGATCCCACGGGCAGCCTTGCAAACTGCAGACCTGCAGCACCCTGCCCCAGCAATCACTGACATGCCCAGTCTCAAATCTGTCTGTCCAACTGGGAGAGCTCTGGAAGAGGGAGTTGGAGCCCAGGGTCTTGGGGAGGGATGGCAGCTGTGGGGGATGATGAAGTGGCCAGCTGTCCTCAGTGCCACCAGCAGTGGGGACCAGCACCACACCCTCAGAAAGGGAATTAAAACCAAAATGGACAGGAGTTGGGTTATTTTTTTTCCTTTTTAAGAGTAGCTCTTGTAGGAGTCATCGCTTGGTGTTTCTCCTGTGGCAGCAAGATGTAGAAATAGGCTGTTTTAAACAAACCCCAACATTTTCCTGCAGGTCTGCAGGGGACCTTGGGGCATTTGGAGGCAGGTGCAGGCAGAAGGGTGCTGTGGGCAGAGGGACAGGCAGGCAGAGCCCTGTCCTCACACCCCTCGGTGTGCCGTGAGAGGGTTGTTGGAAGGGGCAGCGCCAAGGCCTGTCGAGGTGGGGGGATCCCCTCTGTGTTCTTGTGCTGCACTTGTGTCACTCCTTGCTGCTGGCACGGGAAGGTGTTTCCAGGACACTGGGCAGCCTGGGGACACGTGGGACAGGGAATTGCTTGTGACAGGGCTCGGTTTGCTTCCGGGAACACTTAGGACAGATGGGAAGAGGAGAGCTCTGTGCTGCTCTGCACTGGGAGAGGACCCCTTCCTGTGTGATCTCATTTAGGTTCCTGCTCTGGCAGGGGGATTGGACTGGATGATCTTTCGAGGTCCCTTCCAATCCCCGACATTCTGTGATTGTGTGATTCTGTGTGACCTGCCTTCCCGGGAGCTGCCCAGCCCTGTGGGAAGAGGCTGTTGTCCTTGGGCAGAGGCGTTCGGGTACACACAGTGACTTGGGGACGCCCCTTTACCCTGGTAGTACTTCTGCAGTTCAGTTCTCTCTGGTGAATGAGCTGTGAGATCTTGGGCAGAGCTTCTGGAGCTGCTCCATGGACCAGGGCACAGGCTGCCCTTGCCCCGGTGCCGGTGCAGAGGGACAGGGAGAGGAGGAACCAGGACAGGCAGACGCAGGGGAGAGCCAGCCCTGGTGTCCCTAGCAGTGGCCACTGCTGCCTGTCCCCCGTGATGGTGTGACAACCCACTGCACCGCTGCCTCATGTGCTGTTTTTCCTGTTCCTTTTTGAGCTGCTCTCTGCTTTCACCTTAAACCCTGTCTTCACATCCTCCACGAGTGCCATAGCCCTCCAGCACGTTAACTCACTGCCTCCTGTGTCACCGCCCCATCCTGCCATGTTTGAGACCTGCTGATGTCCTGGGAGACCCTCACCCATGCACTTGTGGTGTTTGCAGAGCAGCGAGCTCTTGGTGAGCTCCTACTTTACCCAGGCAGCCAGATCCAGTCAGAGCTCAAATAAATGCTTGAAATACAGAGGAAATACTGATGCTTGTAGAGTTCAGGGAAAGACCCAGGGGCTGCCATTCTGCTCCTGCAAAGGACTGGCCAGGGGCTGTGCACAAAAGCCAAGAGCTGGCCCAAGCCCTTACTGGTGCAGGTAAAATTGGCATCTGATTTTTTTTTTAAAAAAAAAGACAATTTAAATTTGCCTTCTCCTGCCACCCTGGACTGTGGCCCTGTTCTCTTCTGGGCTGAGAGGGGCTGTCGCTGAGGGCTGCTGCCCACCCAGGCAGCTGGAGCCCTCACCTTGCCACTTGCCATGCTTTCCCCTGGCCTCACTGTGCACTCGTGGCTCTTTTCTCCTCACCGATTTCGGCAGAGCTGTTACAACCGAGGCCCATTTCCAGGCTGGGTCCTGTCAGCCTGGCCAGCTCTGTGGGGGTGAAATCACCCCCTTGCTGGGGATGGCCACAGAGCACCTTAAGTTCTTCACAGCTGTGCTGCATCAGGATCTCAGCGAGGCCCTCAAATCCTCTCGGCATCTCTGCTTTCCTGGGAAGAGTCCCTGGCACTGGTCTGCCACTCCTCCTTGGCTGGGCAGTAGCTCAGCTGAATTGAAGTGTGTCTAGGTGCCTGGGTTGAGCTCACCTTTCACCATGCAGCACACAGTGCCAGTGCCAATTGCACGTTTCCTTCCAGCAGGGATGGTTTTGGTTTTGGGTTGGTCTGGTCCCAGTCAGAGCCCTGCTTGGCTGGGAGTCCCCGGTGCCGACGTGCTGGATTTGCCAGCTCCTGATGCGTGCACCACGCTGTGCAGTGCTGGAGTGGCACCAGGGCTGTGGACAGTTGTAAATCAGCTTGCAGAGCTCGCCTCTGCCTGTAAAGATGCTTTTACCAAGCAGGTTTGTAACGCAGATGGAGGAGGCAGAGACCAGGCAGCAGCTGGCGGGTGACATTACGTGCCAGTGTGTGGGCTGCTGAGGGTGATTTGCCTTGGTGTCCCTGCCCTTTCCTGGGGAGAGGGGTTGGTGCATCTCATCAGGGTGTGAGGGCCGTGCCAAGTGCCTGTGATGCCCTGTGCTCACTTTCTTCTCCCTCCTGGGACTTCCATTCCTTACTGAGAATGGATAAAAGTTCACATCAGCACCCCAAGAGCTCTCCAGCCAGACCGCTGGCTGCCTGTCCCACAGGGTGTTTGCTGTCCCTCCAGCAATAAGGGATGGGGAGGCACTTTGTCACTCCTGCGGACACAAACCTCTCAGTTCTTTCCTAATCCAGGATAAAAAATACTCACAACCCACCCCAGCTTCTCTACAACATCATTAATATTTTTAGCCTTCCCAGCTGATACGGGGTAAGGAGCTTTTGTACTGGCTGTAGTTAGGAAGTGTTGCCTCCTTACCTTGACACTCATGGGCTTTGTCTTGGCATTTCCCTTCCTGTTCATCCTGGTGCTCCATGGTGTGTCCCTGCTTGGCACGGAGCGTGCAGGATGGAGGCACGCTGAGCAAGTGAGCCCTGTGGGACTGGTGCTTGCAGGGCTGTGAGGTGGTCAGGTGTGGTTGCTCCCAAGGACGATGACCCTCTTGGCAGGCAGCATCTCTGCCCGCAGCGTTCGGATAGCTCCTGCCCACGCGCCGGGAGCCTGCGGCCATGAGGAAAGCCCGTGGGGGACCATAGATCCTGTGGCTGATGAGCAAAGAAACCAAGACCCTGAATTCCCCGTTTGTGTGTGGGCCAGGACTGGGGCAGCCACATGCAAACACAGTCCCCAGAGCTGCTGGGGTAGTGGTGGCTGTCACCCACCATGGTGCCCGGCTG
>NW_010286891.1:0-4029 GCF_000700745.2 Antrostomus carolinensis
CACCCTCGCAGGCGGCAGCACCCTTGGGTGCCTGTGGCAAAGGCAGGGAGCGCTGGGTCACACACGGTTTGGTCTTCTCTCACCTTCCAGGTCATTTCTGACTTTGACATGACTCTGAGCAGGTTTGGGTGCAACGGCAGACGCTGCCCCACTTCACACAGTGAGTTGAAGCCCTTGTTTTCACTGTTCCTAATTCTGTTTGCTTTCCATGTTTGTGTTCTCAGTCTCTGTGGCTCCCGTTATTCTCCGTCTCCCTCCTTTGCCAGGCCCTGACCGCTCCGTCTTGTTCTCTCTTGGTGCAGCCCTGGGCCTCGCCCCCGGGCAGCCCACAGCCTACTGCAGGAGCTGACCCCTGGTCTTGCTGCTTCTCCTCCCAGTGCCTCCCTCCCGCATCCCACTAACGCTGCCGCTGCTCCCTCCCAGCTGAGCGGTGCCGTCCGGTCGGGCCGTGCTGCGGGGCCGCGGTGCTGAGACCCTGTGCTGAGCCTGTTCTCGGGTCCGTGTGCCACACACAGCTTGTTTTTGGGGAGAGCTGGCACTGGAGGTGCAGGATACCTGCCTCTTAGAGAGCTGGTTTATGTTTCTGGGCTACAACACTGGTGTTTTATTGTCGTTACAGATATCCTCGATAACAGTCGTGTTATCAGCGAGGACGGCAAGAAGAAGGTAGGTGCTGTTTGGAAGACACTGCTTCTTGGCTCTGTGTTTTTCATCCCTGTCACCCATCAGCAGGAGGTTGTACTGGCGCGTGTGACGGGGCAGGCGCTGCGCCTTGCTGCTGGCACAGGGAGCGAGGAGAGTCTCCAGGCTACATTTCAGCCAGTGGTGATGGAAGGAGAAGTTGAAAAGGGAAATTTAATTTGCATGCTCAGCTGTGGGCATTTTTGTCCTGTTGAGAGGAGGAAGGGTGTGTGGGGGTGTGTCTGTACCTGCGGTGCTGGGAGCACGGGGACACTCAGCCAGGCTGCCCGAGGGTTCCCGCTTCCTTCCGAGAGCTCCAAGTTTGCTCAGAGTGAAGTTGCTCAGTGAAACTCTTGGTTTTGCTTTCTGTTACGAAGAGCAATGCTTTGGGAGAAGCTAGAAATGCTGGTTTGTTGTTTACAGTCTCTTCAGATGTGATGGTCACTCTGTTCTTTTCCATCTCCAGCTGAAGGATCTGCTGCACTATTACTACCCCATTGAGATCGATCCCAACCGGACCCTGGAGGAGAAGCGTCCTCTCATGGTGGAGTGGTGAGTGCTTGTATGTAACGAGCGTGACCTCGTCCTGGCACCTTCTTGCCCCCAGGACCACAAGACACGAGGTTTGGACTGTCTCTAGGCTCAGCAGCAATACCGTGAAGCTGTAGTTGTTATTTTTCTGACCGCTTTAAGGTTGCTCTCCAGGAAGCTCACTCTGCTGCCTTTCCCTAGGTGGACCAGGGCCCATGAGCTGCTGGCACAGCAGAAGATCCAGAAGGGTGACATAGCCCAGATCGTCAGAGAATCAGACGTGATGCTGAGGTACGGGCTCGGGGTTCAACTGCCCTTTCTCTCCTGCCTCGGTGTGAGCAGGTCTCCTCGCTTCCACCCCGATCTGCACACAGTCTCCACAGCCTGGCAGATGCAAATCTCTCTTCCTTCCTGGGGCCGAGCTCGAATCGTGAACGAGCCAAAAGTCAGGGCCAGCAGCCGCAGCCTGAGCTCACTCCCTGGCTTCAGGCTGCTCCCTCCTGCCCAAAAGTGCTTCCACCTCCCTCGAGTCCTGGCAAGGAGCGACCGAGGGGGCTGGTGATGGGCAGAGCTCCCTGTTTGCAGGGCTGGGCAGGGTCGGGGGCAGCTCCCCTCTTCCAGGAAAGATTTTTCTCTCCACTCACTGTAACTCCTGGGCCTTATCCAGCCCCTTGGCTCAGCATCACATTTCACTCACAGCACAAAAATCTTACACTAAAACTTCCTGTTAAAGCTGGCCTTGGTGGTGATGGCCCTAAAACCGGCCCAGGGAGCCTTGGTTCCAATGAGCTGCCAGTCTTGGAGAGGAGATGGTTCCATCTCTCTGGGTTTCCATGAACCCAAGTTCCTTTTCTGCCCAGAAATCGTGTCCTGGGTGTGTTCAGGAGACTCTGGGCAAACTGCTCGTGTGCTGCGTGTTCCTGCACAGCCCCTCGCCGGGTCGCTGCTCTCAGGGGGGGACTGGGGTTCTGCTGGGCAGTGAACACCACAGAAATGCTGGTGCCACAAAAAGCTCCTGCTCCCTGCAGAGCTCACACGTGCGTTTCCCTTTGGGATGTCCTGGGCAGAAATTGGAGCCTCACAGCTGCTCCCAGCCCAGGGCCCGGGCACCTCGCTGCGAGCGGGTGATGTGACAGTGTGTGACGGACACTTCTGCTCTAGGGATGGATTCAAGGAATTGTTTGATCAGCTGCACAAGTACAACATCCCCCTCTTCATCTTCTCTGCTGGCGTGGGTGACATCCTTGAAGAGGTTATCCGTCAGGCCAACGTCTTCTACTCAAACGTCAACGTGGTGTCCAACTACATGGACTTTGATGACAATGTGAGTTTCTGCCTCACGCAGGTGTGGTGAGCCTGCAAGAGGAGAGCTGTTGGACTGGAGCTGAGGGCTGTGATGTGTTTCACTGGGATGCTGCTTGGTTAAAAGCTGCCTGTTAATGTTTCAAAATATTTGATCCCTGTAGGTGGAGCTGGGTCACAGGAGGGCTCCAGAGGCTGGGTGTGGCCTCTTGCTCTGTTTGCTCTGTCTCCAGGGCTTGGGACCTGCTCCCACTGTAGCAGCCCTCTGACCTGGGGGGGTGAGAGGTTCCCCTGCCCTCCAGGAGCCGGGTCAGTGGGGCAGGGGGTGGGGGAGCTGGGCAGGCAGAGTGCAGGAACACCTGAGCATCTGCTCACTATCCCAAGGACTCCTCACCTCTCAAACTTGCTTTCCGTGGCAGAAAGGATACTGGTGTCTTGCACCGTGTGCTCCATCCCCATGCAGGGGGAGGATGGAGTTAACCACAGAGGTCTCTCCTGATCTGAAGGCCAGATGTCCTTTCAGGCAGCTTGGAAGGCTTTTGTTGATGTACTAAAGCCTGAAAAGTCCTGATGCACATTAGAAAATTGCACGTCACTTACAATGCAGCCCTCTGTTCCCACGGGTGGTGTGTTGGGACAGGCTGTCCTCGAGGGAGCATGGGACAGTGTGACAGTCCTGCCTCTTGCAAGGGCCCTGCTCTGCCCTGGGGCTTCCTGTGGCCCCTGACCAGCTCCAGGGCAGCACAGAGCCCCGACCAAGGTCTCCAGGATCTCCACCCTTTGGGTTTGCTCCCACCATCTGGGAAGGGCTTGCCCTGCAAAAGGGGACTCCTGGGGACCATCTTCAGGTGTTTTGTAGTTTCCAGGCTCCTCAAGGGTGTCTGTGAGATGAGAGCTGGTGCCCTTTAGCATCCTCCCCATTTGCCCTCTCCAGAAAGGGTGCTGAGGCTGTGGCACAGCGGAGGGATTGCTGCAGGATCCGTTTGTCTGTCCTGTTCCTGCAGGGAGTCCTCCTGCGTTTCAAGGGACCTCTGATCCACACCTACAACAAGAACAACAGCGTCCTGCAGGGTACAGAGTATTTCCAGCAGCTGAGCACTAGGACCAGCATCATCTTGCTGGGGGACTCCATGGGTGATCTGACGATGGCAGACGGCGTTCCCAGCGTGGAGAACATCCTCAAGATTGGCTTTCTCAACGACAAGGTGGGTGTGAGAAGCAGTTGTCTTGCTTCCCTGCCAGCCTTCCCCTGGGGGGGGAGCAGAGAGGGGCAGGCAGCTGCCCAAGTGATTCGGGGGTTGCAAGAGGTTCGTATGAGCTGCCATGGTGGGTGTGAAGGGGCTGGGGGGTGTCTGCTGAGCTCCTGGTGCATCTGGGGCATTGCCAGGGTGGTTATTGACCCCTTTTTAGTAGCATCAGGAGATGCGAGGGCTGTGGGTGCAGCGTCTTCGTTCTCAGCTGCTCGTGTTTACGATCCTCTCCGGTGGCTGCACTGCAGGGGGGAGAGCGGAGGGG
>NW_010286891.1:4065-4413 GCF_000700745.2 Antrostomus carolinensis
CTGGACGTGGTCAATGGGATTCTTCGGTACATCCTTATTGAGACATGAGCTGGGAAGGCAGTGTCCCAGCTCCAGCCCCTCAGCAAGGTGCCTGGCAGTGAATGTCCTTCCCCTGACAAAGCTGGAGAGGATCTGCTGGTACCAGCTGGACTCCATCCTGGTCTGTTCTGCCCGTCCCGACCTCACAAAACCCCTTTGGTCAGCCCTGGGGCAGGAGGGGTGAGAACAAGGAAGCTTCTCCACTCCCTTTGCCCCACCTGTGCCCAGCTCTGCTTCTTCCCACTCGGACTTCATCCCGCTTGGACTTCTTCATCCCACTTGAACTTCATCCCACCCAGCACCTGAGGC
>NW_010286891.1:4774-6538 GCF_000700745.2 Antrostomus carolinensis
GGTGCCGCTCGCCCATGGGCTGCGGGTTCTGCCGGGTTCTGCCAGGTTCTGCCAGGTTCTGCTGGGTTCTGCCAGGTTCTGCCAGACTTGGCATCGCCCAGCCCCATGTCCCTGCACAAACCCTGCAGCTCCCTGGCCCCGTGCCCCAGCCCCACTGTCCCTCCTGCTCCGTTCCAGCTGCTCCAGTCCCCGCAGAGCTCATCTGACGCTGCTGCACAAAGCGAGAAGGGGGTTTGGGTGGGTGAGGGGTTGGGTGGGCAGGGGGAGCAGCAGCAGCAGGTGGGGTGTGTGGAGTGGTGCCTTTGCAGCATTTTGGTTTTTAAGGAATATTTTTAGTTAACCACGTTTCTGTCTTAAAACTTTCTCCTTGTGGAAATAAAGGTGTTGGGTAAAGCTGGGCCACGGGTGGTTTGTACCAGCTCCAAGGAGCCGCTCTCCTCCCCAGGGCTGGTGCTGCCACCTGCATCTCCGCTCCCCAGCTCAGCTCATCCCGTCCCACCAGCCATCACCACAGCTGAGGCACAACCCGTCTTTGCCGGAGGATCCCAGGAGCCGCGTTTTGGTTTCTCTCTCCAGCCCATCCCAGCAGGTGCTGGAGCCTGAAATCCCCCCGGGCTCCGCGCTCCCAGCTCGGGTGAGGCTCCTCTGCTGCTGCCCCGACTCGCAGGAATGTTCCCTGGCAGAGTAACCTCACACAAAGGCAAACGCCTTGGAAACCAGGAGAGAGGATTTATTTGGTGCAAGGTAGAAGTCATTGTTCCAGGGGTTTGCTGGGACCCTTTGCACGGTTCTGTTCTTGTGTTTCTTTTACTTCTGTCTGTAAGACACGCTGTGCAAAAGCTTTTGGGGCTGCTGGGAGGTGATGGGGCTGTGCTGGTCACAACTGGCAAACCTGAGTGTGCCCAGTTCATTGTCTGTGCTGAGGCATCAATGTAAACTGGGGCTGGTTTTTCTCAGTCACTGAGGGCTGTTGCTGTGGGGTGGGGAGGATGAGGATGAGGATGGGGATGATGCTGCTCGCTGAGGGCCTGGCTGGGAGAGGTTTGCTGTTTGTTGCTGTTTTCCTTCTCCTGGCTGGAAAGAGGTTTGCCAGGTCCCATTCCCACTGTTGGGGGGGTCCAGGCTTTCTGGATGCCTGTGGGGTATTGAGGTTTCACCCCGAGAGCCTGAACCCCCTTCCAGGGAGGATGGCAGCGGGGAGCAGAGGTTGGGCCAGCAGCATGAAAGGCTTCTCTTTATTTCTCCTCTCTAAAGAATTTTGTGTGTGTATATAAAAAACCCAAACCCCAACCCTAAACTACAAAATTCCATGGTGGAAGTGGAGGGGCAGCCCCCTCCTGCCTGCCCAGCCCAGGAGGCAGCGCGGGCGGGCGAGGAGGCTGGCGTGGGACCTGCAGTCACTGCCTGAGAACAAACAGGCTCGGGGAGGGGACCCACTGTCCTGTCCTGTCCCTGGGATGCTGAGAGCTGGGGGGTCAAAGCAGGTTTGGCAGCAGAGGGGGGCAGGGGAGAGGTCCAGGGTCTGGCCATGGCATCCTTGGTCCTGCTCCATGGCAGAGGAATCGGCTGCAGAGCCGGGGAGCACGAGGGGACGTGTGGAAACGTGGGTGCTGCCATCCCCGTGGTGTGTGGAGACTCCCAAGAATGTGGGTGTTTCCCACCTTCTTGCCTGGGTTTATTAGCTGGGGGTTGGTGAGTTTTCCTGCCCAGGAGGAACTCCTCAAAAAACCCTCAGTTAAATAATAGGGGGGGGTAAAAATCAAA
>NW_010286891.1:6703-7545 GCF_000700745.2 Antrostomus carolinensis
GGCATGGCCAGGACAAGTCCTGCCTCCAGGGCAGAGTGGCGTCTGCTCCTCAGAGCTCCTCATGGATCTTCTCCTTGTCCTCATCCGACTTCAGCTTCAGCTCCTCAGAGGTGATCTTCCCATCCTGGTTGCGGTCTTGGTTCGTGAACATGTCGGCAATGACTTTCTCTGGGTCAGAGCTGGGCATGAGACGGCCTTTCCCTTCCGCTACCTGGGTCTTGATGAAGGTGGAGAACTGCAGTGGGGAGAGGGGAGATGCTGTTTTGCTCTGGCAGCAGCGAGGATGGGGCAGGGACAGGAGCCAGGGCTGCCCTCGGTGTCCCTGCCCACATCCCGCAGTGATGCTCTGGGCTGGACTGTTCTTCCTGAACAGCTCTTCAGTGCCTGGGGACAGCAGTGCCCCTCGGGTGCTGCTCTCCAGGGTGGGGTCCCCTGTGCCCCCGTTTCCTCCTGCACCCCATAACCCCGCAGTCTGGCAGCACTCAGGGCCCTCGCTCACCTCCTCGGCAGGGATCTCCCCATCCTTGTTCAGGTCCATTTGCTCGTAGAGGTTGGCTGGTGGGTCCCCGTGCCAGATGAAGAAGTAGCCCTCAGGAACCCCCTCCTCCATGGAGATCAGCTCCACCTCGAAGCGGAGCACGGCGCTGCCAGGCACCCCCCGGGCTGAAAAGCAAGAGAAGGGTCCTGCACTGCGGGGGACCAGGAAAGCGCTGGCCCCGGTGGGTGAAAGGCTCCTGGCCCCCAGTTGGGGTGAGGGGGTGAAGGAGCCCTGCAAGGCTCAGCAAGGCAGAACCCCCCGGTTTGTGTCGGAGCCCCTACCTCCGCTCTCCCCGTGGCCCAGG
>NW_010286892.1:0-29604 GCF_000700745.2 Antrostomus carolinensis
GTCCTCTTTTTTTCCTTTAAAAAACCCAGAAACCCCAAAAAACCCCAAACCTCAAAACTTCGAGTGAGTTGCAGTAGTTTAGCGAAAAACTGAGCTGCAGCCTGCAGGGAATGCTCCACCCTGCCAGGCAGGAGACTTGGGTTTCACTCGGGGCTGGCAGTGCACAGGGTCGCCTCGGAGGCGGCTGGAAAGGAAAGGGAATAGTTTTGTCACATAAAAACAAGCCCCGTGTCGCTCTGGGAGCCGTGTCGAAAGTCTCGTTCCTCAAAGGGCTCCTCTTTTCTTCTCAGACAGAAAGGTAGTAAAAAGAGTAGAGGAAAGGGGACTGAAAACGCTGCGAGTTTGGGGCTGGGGTTTTATTCCTGTCTTTTTTTTTTCCAGGGTTTTTTGTAGCTCAGATTCTCAAGTTTGGCCTGTTTGTCGGCTGATAGACGAGTGCCGGTTTGTCTTGACACGTAGGCATCGGTAAATGGGCAGCGGGCGTTGGATGCTCTTTCATATTTGGCTGTTTACTCCCAGAATATGTCATTTGCTCGCATTATTTCCCTCGCGCTAGAGTATCGCAAGGTACAGCATATACTGCAAAAACTCTCCGGGGCTGCAGCAGCCTGGTGTTCCTTAGGCATTTAATTACATTAAACAAACATTCCTTTAATTAAAGGTGTTTGTTTAACATTCTTCATTACAGCTCTTGGAAAAACCCACGCAGCAGCCGTGAGCGAGGGGGGATGCGGGCTTCTCGTTTTTATTGAATTACAACTTCAGCTTTCATGGCGAGCGGGGGAGAGGCATTGAGACCATATGGCCGTGGGGAAAACTGGCCAAACGCGAACGGTTGCGGCGCTGGCAGAGATTTCCCTAGGCAGCAGCACAGCGAGCTGACAAGATTGTGGAGAGATTTTTGGATGACTGGCCAGAAAACCTGAGGGGGTAACGAGTCGTATTAGTTGCACTCTGCTGCTGTTGGAGGTAGCCAGGAGCCAGCACACACCGGGGAGGGGTTTGAATGGATGAGGGGTGGGTGTAAGAGGATGTAGGGAATGAAGACGTGGGTTGGTGTTGTGTGGGAAGCTCGGAGAAGTAATAGAAGCCCCTTCTTCCTGATAGCTGGAAAGTTTTGTGTGGAAGAAGATCACAGACTTCAGCTCTGCTTGCACGCATCTTTTCTTCATGCCGTGTTGTCACTGGCACAGAATTTGCAGCAGTTCTGTTAAGAGTGCTCGTATCAGCCAGTGACTTGGGTTTTTAGATGCTTTCTTACTCGAACGGGTGATGTTAATTGCTTCCTTCACAGATTTCCATTGTTGCTGACAGTGGAGAGCCCTGAAATTTCGGGATGCACAAAGCCTTAGGAGTTACTTATCTGCTGTATGGAAACAAAATAGCTGCTCAGAACTGTGATAATGAAAGTTTCCTGATAAAAATCCCTTTCTCTTAGTTGTTACAGCTGGACCTCTCGCTTGAGCCCTTCCAGAGCACACACACATGTAGCATGAGAAGCCCCGTGTGCGTTTTTTGGTTTGACCAGTGGTTCCCCAGTGGCTGGGTTGTCCTGCCCTGCCTCTGCTTGGGCACGGTAAACACCCTCACCCAAAGAGTTCTGCTGCAGACACGGCATGTGGGCACAACAACAGATGTAATTTGCATGAAGACCATTTATATCCTCAAATTTGTCTGGTAATTTTTAATTTGTGCATGGGGTGCCATTGCAAAACTCTCTAGAATTAGCTAAGTGTTGCCTTTTTTCCCATATTAAACCTGTTTCATTGGGTGGAGACCTTAGCAGCTGGTTTTTTTTTTTTTTTTAATGTGCTGCAAGTAAAATGTGAAGCATTTAAAACCAGAAAGAGTCAACAAAATCTGTAGTCTGACCTGTATGTCACAAGTTACTGTGCTTCATTCATGTGCATCCAGCAAGCTGTTACACCAAAGTATGACTTGAATTTAGCCAAGGATGCTTTCCTGGAAGGCACATGGATCTTCCTTTGAGGGTCTCAAGAGGTGGCTAAACCACAAAGATGCCTCTTGAAGTTGAAAGTTAGGGTAACTCGGAGAGTTTAGATAAAAAGGCTCATCCTTTTGCTACAGGGCATAAATGGGGTGTCATAATTTTTTCCCCACTAATTGTTTCTTTTAAACATATTATTATGATGTTGCCTGAAAACTTTTTACGACTGTAAAGGTGTCAGATAAAAGGTAACTGTGACTTTCTAGAGTAATCCTTCGTGGATAGCGAGTTACTTTAAAAGACTGCATAAGCTTTCTCCATTGATCTGATCTCAAGTTGTTTGAAGTGGAGATGGGGCTTAAGTGCAAGCTCTGTTTTAATTTACTCACTCATGCTTTTCTGACACCGTATTCCTTGTCTTTGGAGGAGAGTTTTTACCTAAGAACATCTTAACTAATTCTCAATTAGCAGCTGAGAATCTAGCTTGCTAAATTTTGGCGGCTGTTTCTCATTTGCAGACAGGGATGCTGAATCAGAGGAGAACTGCTTGCTGAGGAGGGATGGAGTGGCTCTGACAGCTCGTGGTTGGGGTCTTTGGAGGATCTTACCTTTCCTTGGTTCAGATCTAGCCCAGGTGTCAGCTGAAACTTGTTTCTGTATGTTGGCCACAAGTCTGTTTAAAATTAGTTGATTCAGCCATCAGGATGTGTCTGAAGATGAGTATCTGCATCATTGGAAACAGCTTCACAATTAGCATGCCTGACAGCGGCTGATTAGGAGGGCTATGGGAGGAGGATAAATTATACCTTCAGTCCTTCATAGCCTCAGTAATGGAGCTTAATTAGATTTTTCCTGGCAGTACATGGAATCTCTAGAATTGTTTTTATTTATGATCAAGGCTGTGCGTGCAATGCAAACTGCATCTTATCCATATATACTGTTGAGGTGGATGGCAGTCACCTGGCCCCAAGTTCTTTGCTGTTTTTGCAGTGTTTGTGTAAACTGATACACCTTCTTGGTCTCTGCAGTACCAGAGCAATCTCAGTGGCTTCTTCTTGAGCATATCTAGATAAAAGTTGTCGCCTGTTGACCGCTCCGTAGTCAGTGCACTACCCAAACGCCTAAGCTTGTGGGGCATCGCGCAGAGAATTTAGACATGTCATGTAGGATTTTCTCCTGAGCATCTAGATGCTGTTATTTAGTAATCCAGATTGTTTGGTGGATCTGCCCCATAGAGGCAAAATAACTCTTTAGGGGAGGGAAGTTCTTGGGAACCCGCGCCAGGGTGGGATGTGGTGTCAGACTGTGATGGGGAATTCGCTTTCTCCTGCCCACACGCTCGTTTCTTTGGATAACTGGGCGTTGTTTTCTTGCGGTTTTCCAGTCTCGTTTTCTATTAGCACCAAATTCTCCACTCATTTATTATACTTTTGTCCAGCCTGCTCTTGGTTTCCAAAGAAAAGCAGCCAGTAACTAAGCATGTAAGCGTTCTGTTTTTTTGCCTGCTCAGCAGTGGAAATGCTGGGTTTTGAAAACCACCTACTAATTTTAGGAGCCGAAAGGCTCCTAAATTCTGAACCTTGTGGTACGTCTTTTTTAAAGACAGAGAAGTTAGCAGAAGAACTTTACCAGTTCTTTGCTTGAGGACTTTTTCTACTTCTTTAGTTTTAAAACATCTCAGAAAATTTTAAATGTCAGGAAATGACAAAAAGCGTGGAGCTATAGTAAATATCTGTTCTTTATTGTTAGCAGACTTATACACCACGTACGTGGTTAGTGTAACAGTGCAACTTACCTTGTTCATGGTAACATCAGAATAGTCATAGTACCTGCATGGTGACTCAAAAGAAAAGAAAAAATATCTGGTGGCAGATAAACAGCTTGAATCAAAGCGTGGCAACCTAAAAACAAACATTTACTAGGAAAATGTGGAGACTTTGAGTTTGCGAATTGGAGTGAAATTACCTGACTCAAGTTATCTTCACTTTTTGTTTTCACATCAGTTGCTTTTCTAGCACATTTTTCAGAACACCTCTGCATCGTTCAGTGTCCCTTACGGTGTGGCCTGTTGCTGTGTGTACTGCACTAATCAATCATTGCTGAAGATGGAGTTATTTGCGTTCCTCGTGGACTTTCCTGGGGTGTTTGTGAGTACAGTATTTGGGTGCTTCACAAAGGCAGTGTGCTAGTCCATCAGGCAAGTAGCTGGCATTTCTTCTCTTTTTGAAATAGAAAAGAGTCAGAGAGGATCAGAAATACTTGAAAATTTTGGACTGACAGACTTGCTTGTGTAGAGCTTTAATTTTCCAAGGTACTTAGTGACTAATACATACTGAGGATAGCTCCCCTTTGCCTCAGCTGCTTCTGATGGTGTTTCCCTGTGTGAAGAAACTGGACTTCCAAAAAATGCAAGGGGAAAAAAAAAAAAACAACGAGAAAAAGAAAAAAAGGTTGAAATGACCTGTCCTGGCACCGCCAGCCATGGGATGCTGTTCTCCAAGGCAGTGTTTGTTGCTGTGACATTTGTCATGGGATGCTGTTCGCCAAGCGGTGTTTGTTGCTGTGACATTGGTTGCCCCGTCTCATTCACTTCACATCCTCCAAATGCTGTGCTGAATGAGGATCTGGTGGTGTTGCTGCTCAGATCCATCCCTGGACAGATGCAGAGGATGCGCTGAGTAAGGAAGGGAGCAAGAGAGGGGCTGGAAGACTGTACTATGATATCTACATAATTGGCAGCTGAATTAATCCTGCGTTAATTACGGCATTTTTCGTGTATATGCTTAACTTTGAAACCTTGGATTTTCTGTAAAAAGGACCTGTTTGTATTCTAATACCTGCTTTTTTTCCAAAGCAAACTTCCAAAATAGTTTGCAGCATCGAGCCACCCACATGGGTGATAATTGCAGATTGCTGCCATTTTAGCAATTAAAGTAACAAAATAATGGTAACTGATCATTTTGTGAGAGCTTGCTCTTGACGGGAAGGAATTTGTCAGCAAGCCTATGATATTTGCTGATGGCAAAGGGATGGCAGAATTGGGAATTGGGGGTTCAGTTCCAGCTCTGATGGAGTGAATGCTGTAAACATTTTCCACCCATTCCCCAGCAAAAGCATGCCTATTTTTTTTACCCCTTCAGCCCTAGCCCCTGCAACTTGGCTCTCCCCAACCCCTTGCCCAAGCACCTTCCCTCCACCATTCAGACCCTCATTGTACCCATTTTTAATTCCCACTGCTGCTTCCTCATTCCAGTCCCTTCCTCTCGGCTCTGCACTCCACTCCCAGCCTGCCTCTCCCCACCCTCCCAAGTTCCAGAGCTTTTCCCTCTCTTGTAGTTCCCAATCTCTCTGTGTTTTCACTGAGTCCACTCCTGGGTCTGGCTCTCCCCAGCCAGACTTGGCTGCCTTTTCCACCCCACTGCTGAGAGGGATGCTAAAACCCAGCCATGAGTCGTGGTACGGAGCAATCTCCAGTAAGCCCTGCTGCTGGTTCGTGACTTTGTGGAGGTGGCACATGGTTTGGGTTGGAAGGGACCTCTAAAGGGCATCCAGTCCAACCCCCCTGCAGTGAGCAGGGACATCTTCTACTAGATCAAGTTGCTCAGAGCCTCCTCCAACCTGACCTTGAATGTTTCCAGGGATGGGGCAGCTACCACCTCTCTGGGCAACCTGTGCCAGTGTTTCACCACCCTCATAAGAAAAAATCTCTTCCCTGTATCTAGCCTGAATCTGCCCTCTTTTAGTTTAAAACCATGGCAGAGCTCTGCACAAAAGGAGGGTTTCACCCTGGGTGGGGTTTCACCCTGGGTGGGGTGGCACAGGCAGGGCCCTGTGTACAAAGGAGGATGACATGTTCTCAGCGAGGCTGTAATCTGAGATTTCAGTAACTAACAAAAGTCTTAAGTGTGAACCAACTGGTAATTTTTATCTTCTTTTCCCCTTCAAGTTTATAGCTTGTCCAAATTCAGACAGATTTTTATATCATGACAACATGCCCAAGATGTAGCACTTTCTTCTCCCATGTGAAGTCTCTCCTAAAAAATTTTGGAAGAGAAACTTTTTTATTTTTTAAATAAAAAGTAATAATCTACATATATGAAAGTTTTTTCTTAGCCTCAGTTTTTGAACCGTTTTGGCTGAAATTTTCTGTGGAGGGAAAAAAAAAAAAGGCCAAAAATTGGTCCAAAGCAAAGAATTCAGAAGGAAGGTTTTGCCTTTGCTGGTTGAAATGTGTCAGAGTTTAAAATAGCCCAGCACAGGTTCTCACAGTGGGAAGTGCTGGCCGCTGTAAATACGTAGTTACTTACGGCAGGTTAATACAGCGTACCAGTACTTTCATTAAGATAAATAACTTCAAACACTCTCTATTTTAATACCTATGTGTAGTACTGCCATGAGAGAGGCCAGGTACCTATCTGAGCACCTTGCCATCCTGGTCAAGTGACTTCATGCTTGGGCTGTTTTTTTCCAGAGTGGTGTGGTAGGAGGTAGACATTGCCGGTGGGTCATTGTTCTGTGTCAGGACAGTGCTGAAAGCTCTGCAAGAGTTCCCCTGTCAGAAAGAGAAATAGGTTTCACCTTTTTCAAAGAAGGAGGAAACTTAGAAATGATGAGTTGATGTTCTGTCACTCCAGTGGCTGCCAGATTGTTCCCACCATGTGGAAATGCCCCGGTCTGCATGTGTGTGCAGATAGTTTGTGACCTGCTTTTTTTGGTTTGGGCTTGCTTCTTGTACTGGTTTTCTGCTATTGGGAGATGTGATGGAGTACTTTTAGTGTACAAAAAAATAAATGAAATTAAAAAAATGAAACTTGCCACTTTATGAGAATGAAATTGAAACCAGCTGTCCTCAGCCTTTTCATGTCTTGATGGCAGTTCACACCAAGAGGCCAGTGGTGCCTTGGACTGCATCTTCTCACTTTCTTGTTGGTTTTCACTTTTCTAATGTGGAAGTTGAAGTAAATTCTTTGTCATTATGCAGCTGCTGTTGTTAATACTTGATAGGGTATACTGAATTATATTTAAGCTTCTAATGAATTACTGTCAGGGACTGCACTTATGTCTCAAAGATGGCTTGCAAAGACGGTCACAAGATCACAGGGTGAGGAAACCCCCACTTGTGAAAACATTCTGCCCAGACATGCCCCTGCCCCAGGCGAGCAGCAGTCGCTGGGGGGCACAGAGCTGGAGATGTGCCATTGCCACGGAAACCACGGCCCTCGAAGGGGTATTTCAGAAGGACCTGCCCGGGCAAGTGTGCAGGGGTGACCACATCACCGCACCACGGTTGGAGCGAGCCACGTGCGTGACCGCCTGCCACTGCGCCACCGAAGAGCTGAGACCCTCGCTCCCCTGCACCACTGTCAGGAGCTGAGACAAGCCACGTGCGTGACCGTCTGCTACGGAGCTTCCAGGAAACTGAGATCCCCTCGCCCCCCCTCATCCCTGGGACACCACAGATCCATGGTTGTGACTATTCTTGCAGCCCTATCCCGACTGCTTGCGTAATTTCCATCTGTCATTCCATCCTATCCTGTTGTTACTATCTTTTATTATTTTTTATATTTTTATTTTTTATTTTTAGTTTGGTTTTTTTGGTAATAAAAGGTACGGCATTTGACCTCGTTTGTGTCTTAATCTCGCTCTTGGGATCATATTAAAACCTTTCCCAACATCGGATCGGGACAGTTCCCTCAAATCCAAAGCACGTTATCACTTGGAAGAATATGAGGTGCCCTTTTATTATTACTTGATGTTGAGAGCTTTGCTGTTTTTCACAGAAACATCTGAAGTTACCCAGTGACTTAGACAACAATAATTCTTCTGTAGAAAAGACATAAGTTGTTTCAGAGATTTTCCTACTTTTGCGAGTTAGTAAGAAAGGACACCATTAAATTAATTTAATACAATGAGTTGTATTTCTGCTGTAGACATCACTGGGCCAAACTGGTCAGAGAATTACTATGGCAGGGTGCTTGCCTTGAGTTTTGGGAGGAGTGGGTTGAGAGGAGAGGAGAAGCTGCCATTTAGATGCTCATCGTTCAACCCAAATCTGAAGGCTCCTGTTGCCAGACAAGATCTTGTGCTGGTGGTGATCCATAGGTCCTGCTGTATGAATTGGCAGCAGGGAATATTGCTGAGCACAGTGAACATGTTCTCATCTCGAAAGCTTGAGCGTGTTTCTGCTGTGGCAGTCCTTTGTGGAATGAAGAAGAACGGTGACTTAACGTTAGGTTGGCCGCTTTAAAAAGCCAGGTAACGCCTACGACTTTCGAATTCAACACTAATTGTGGAATTTAATTCCTCCACCCATTTCCCAGCCTCTAAGAGATGTAAGCTGTCAGGGGAATGAGGAGAAATAGGGAGCATTTTTCTGTGTATTTTGTTTAACTTTTGGACAGTTGAAAGAATGGTTGCAAACCAATCCACACCTTTCACTGAGTCATAAAATGCCGTTTAATAGATGTTGTTTGCTACCCTGTACTTTATTTGTGCAGATCTCTTACAGTTACTTGCATTGTTTGCAATAACCTTTCAAAACGTTAGGAATGGCTCTTTACTGCTTTAGGTTTTTCATTTCAATTAGGGCGTTCTTCATACCTTCTTTTGGTCTGTCACCCCCCTCCCTGTGCGGGTGGTAGAGATCATGTTTATCAGTAAAGGGTTTCCAAAGTGAGCAGTGACTAGCTGTTGGATCTGGCCACACTTGAAGTTTATCTTCTGTAAATTAAATGCACACCTCCTGTGTACAATATACTTCTCTGGATGTTTTTGTTAACACAAACCATTATGTTTTCTTCCTCTTTAGGACAAATTAGCCCTTACAGCAACTTTCAGCACTCACAGACCCTTCCCTCCAGTCTTTGTTGAGGCTTCATTTCACCGTGGTTCCACCTCTGCCTTGCTAGCTTTCGCACTTCTCCATTGCTGAGTTTTTTTTGTTGCTGTTCGGTCGCCCATCGACGCGTTTTGGTTACATGACAGCGCTCTGAACGAGTGGTTTTGAGAGCAGTTGGAGGCCTGGCGTGCACCACTTCCTGCCTCTCTGCAGTCCGTGCGCCTGCCGCACAGCTAGCCTGGTCACCATCTGCAGCGGTGCTGTACGTGGGACGTGCCAGCGCAGCCTGTGCCCTCTGCTTCTGAGAATGCTTTCAGTTTAGAGTTTTCCAGGTTTGCAAGGCACCTTGCAGTTAAGGTTTAGACTGTCCCTGAGCCGTCCTCAAGAGCAAAAGGTGTGGATTTAGCTTGTGTGGGTGCTCCACTGATGTATCTTCTTAAGAAAGACCAGTTTGAGCCTGGCCTGGTTTCCAGTATGTGTTGCATCATATGTCCTTTGGACTGACAGGTGAAAAAGGCAAGTTGAGACTGAAGAGTGGTTTCTTACAGTCAGCTTACCTTGTATAGGTGTTGTCCTGGGGCCATCTTACAGAAGTCTACCTTGTGAAGTTTTTGAAGTTCTGCATCCAGAACTCCTATCTGAAAATCTTGCCTGCAGGACTTTGAGATATATTTGCTAATTTATATTCTTGCAGCCTTGCTCTGATTGACATGTGTGGTGGTTATGTTTATTAGTTTACTAGTCTTGTAAGTCTAGTGGTGAGAACGTGGAATTATGGATGTTTTCACTGGCATCAATATTTGTAGTAGTTACCAGCAAAGATCTCTAGATGGGAAGCTGTTGCCACAAACAGGGTGAAAATAGAGAGAAGAAAAAGATGGCAGTTCCTCCCTACATTTAAAGTAAGTTTTCTTTTTTGTGCTCATGATTTAACAGATGTCTTCTTCTCTATGCAGGGCTGTAATTGAAGTACAAGATGGCAACAACCAGCCACAGCAACTATGTCCTTCAGCAGCTAAACAACCAAAGAGAGTGGGGCTTTCTGTGCGACTGCTGCATCGCTATCGATGATATTTATTTTCAGGCACATAAAGCAGTTCTTGCTGCATGCAGCTCCTATTTTAGGATGTTTTTTATGAACCATCAACACACTACAGCCCAGCTGAATCTAAGCAACATGAAGATTAGCGCTGAATGCTTTGATCTTATTTTACAGTTCATGTATTTAGGAAAAATTATGACAGCCCCGGCCAATTTTGAGCAATTTAAAGTGGCCATGAACTATTTACAGCTGTATAATGTACCCGAATGTCTAGAAGATATACAGGATACAGACTCATCTAGTTTAAAATGTTCATCTTCTGCTTCTAGCACCCAGAATAGCAAAATGATATTTGGCGTGAGAATGTATGAAGACGCGCTTGCTAGAAATGGCAGCGAAGCAAACAGGTGGGGCATGGAGCCGCCAAGTTCAACAGTAAATACATCCCATAACAAAGAGCCTGATGAGGAAGCTTTGCAGCTAAGCAGCTTCCCCGAACAACTGTTTGATGTCTGCAAAAAAAGCACCACGTCCAAATTCTCTCACACAAAAGAGCGTGTGTCCCACTCGCGCCGTTTTGGAAGAAGCTTCACCTGCGACAGCTGCGGCTTTAGTTTTAGCTGTGAAAAGCTACTGGATGAGCACGTGTTAACGTGCACCAACAGGCATTCTTACCAAAGTGCCAGGTACTACAGTGCTGAAAAAATAGACTTTAACGAAAAGGACTCTACTTCTAAAATCATCTCCACACAGACAGAAAAATACAAGGGGGACTCGAGCCAAGCTGCAGACGATTCTTTGTCTCCAGTGTCAAACATCACGAGCAGAAAAAGCAGCACGGTTGCCTCTGAGACATCAGGGGAAGAAGGAAGTAGAGCCTCTGAGAGGAAGAGGATTATCATCAAGGTGGAACCGGAGGACAATCCTGCAGATGAGCTAAAGGATTTTAATATTATTAAGGTGACAGATAAAGACTGCAACGAGTCCTCCGACAATGATGAGCTAGATGATGACCAGGAAGAGCCGCTTTACAGATACTATGATGAGGAAGAGATCAGATTGAAGAGAAACGCTCGGAAGACTTTAAAACCCCGTTTATCCATGGATGAAGATGAAAGAAAGTGTTTGAAAAGTCCACGGCACCTTAACAGGAAGGCTCCTTCAGTGCAGGAAGATGTGGAGAATGCTCCCTGTGAACTTTGTGGGCTAACAATTACCGAGGAAGATTTGTCCTCTCATTATTTATCCAAACACATAGAAAATATATGTGCTTGTGGCAAGTGTGGTCAAATACTGGTCAAAGGCAAGCAGCTACAGGACCATGCGCAGACCTGTGGAGAACCCCAGGATCTGACCATGAACGGTATCAGAAATTCTGAGGAGAAAATGGACTTGGAAGAGAACCCTGAGGAGCAGTCAGAAATAAGGGACATGATGTTTGCAGAGATGCTAGAGGACTTCAGGGACAGTCATTTCCAAATGAACAGCCTTCAAAAAAAACAGTTATACAAGCATTCTGCCTGTCCTTTCCGATGCCCTAATTGTGGTCAGCGTTTTGAAACTGAAAACCTAGTGGTTGAACATATGTCAAGCTGCCTGGAGCAAGATCTGTTCAAGAACTCCATGATGGAAGAGAATGAGAGGGATCACAGACGTAAGCATTTCTGCAATCTTTGTGGGAAAGGATTTTATCAGCGTTGCCACTTGCGGGAACACTATACCGTTCATACCAAGGAAAAACAGTTTGTTTGTCAGACATGTGGGAAGCAGTTCTTAAGAGAGCGCCAGTTGCGGCTCCACAATGATATGCACAAAGGCATGGCCAGGTATGTCTGTTCCATTTGTGATCAAGGAAACTTCCGAAAACATGACCATGTACGGCATATGATATCTCACTTATCAGCTGGAGAGACTATATGCCAGGTCTGCTTTCAGATATTCCCAAATAATGAGCAACTGGAGCAGCACATGGATGTTCATCTGTATACATGTGGAGTATGTGGAGCAAAATTTAATTTGAGGAAAGATATGAGATCTCACTATAATGCCAAGCATTTGAAAAGAACATAAGCGTTAACATACTGTTAAAGCATTAAGTTGGCAGCAGAGAGAACACCAAAGTAAGGCATACAGTATAGTAGACAAAAATAGAAAAAAAAAAAATTGAAAATAAGTCTCTTTTTTATTATTATTTTTTTTTTAAGACCCTCCTAACCATAGGTGTCTATTTAGGCTCATTAAGTATATAGCTTTGAACAGCATAATGTGTTTAATTATTACATTTTCACTGTTTCCTAATATCAGTTTCTGTTCTTAATTTTATTGTTTTACTAAGTAGATATACAAATCGTTATTTTTAAACTGTAGATTAAAAGCACAATGTTACCCCTTCACTGACTGCTATTAAACAGTTCTCGGATCCACGTCCGTAAGATGAGTGCTTTAATATTTCCATGTGTTGTTTCTTCATGTGAAAATTTTAGATCACAGCAATTAACATGCAAGAGCATAATTGTTCAAAATCCCCAAATTAATTTTCAAAACGAAAAAAAATAACCCAAACCAACCCAAACCCAGTGCCAATGAATAATCCTTGGCTCTCTGACTCTGCCACAAGGGCAGAGCTGGTCCTCTGCTTCTTGGCTTTGTTGGAACGTGCATCCCAGGGGTGAGAGCAAGTAGGCTCAGTCAAACCTTGCAGACTTGGAGTGGTGTGTGCAAAAGGAAAGGGAGTTAATGACCTCCTCAGGGGTAACCGAGGAGTTCCCAGCAGTGCTCATGTCCCAGACTTGAAGTCCTAGCAGAACTGTACAACGGACGTTGTCCTTTCCGTACCTGCGTGGGTACACATAACCTGTTTGTTCTGATGTCCGAGGGAAGAGTGGCTGTGGTGGGTTGCTAGGAATGCAGAATGGCCATGGGCATTGAAGACTGCGTTTCTCAGCCTGGCTGTAAATGGTGCCTTGCTGCTTGTATTGGAAAGCTTAAAAGTGGGATGGGTGGGAAGATAGTCCTGTTGCTTGGGCGGGGAGGGGAAGGGGGAGTGTGGCTCTTGTGAACTTTAGGTTTTTTATTTCTTGTTTTCATGATACTTTCTGAATGTTCTGTTTTTCAACAAGAATATCACAAGAAAAGACTGCAGAGTTTGTTTAATAAATGTAAAGACATTGTATGGCTTTTAAGATTCCTTTCTGATCCTAGTATAGGCCTAATCTCTGTAGTTTGTCTCTTAATTTAATTGGATTTTAAAATCCCACTTAGTACCAGCTGACATCAATTCAATGAGGCAGTTTGGCCTTTGAGAGAACAACTGGCATTGACCCTTGGGCACCAGCTGTCTAAACGGTTGTTAAGTGCGTGCTTTTTTTTTTTTAATGGGGAGAGGAAAGGATCCTAATATGTAATGATGGAGAAAACTTTTAAAAAATAAATACTAGCAGTACTTTCTCCCAGCAGATCTCACTTTATCCAGTTGGGTAGTAATGCTGTTTCCCACTGAGCCACGGAGGGAGGAAAGCGATTCAGATCAGCAATGAAGGCAGTTGGACTAGATGATCATTGTAGGTCCTGTCTAACTGAAGTGTTCTGCTCTGTCACCTCATGCACCAGTGGTGGGGTTGAGAATACGAGCCTGGAGCTGAGGGTCTAGTCTAGGGCTTTCACACGCTCGTTGCTGTTGGAGTTGAGTTTTGATCCCTTGTTGTTTCTTGGGGATTATGAGGGGTATTGAGCTTTAATGTTAGACTGTTCATAACTGAAGTGTTCTGCTCTGTCACCTCATGCACCAGTGGTGGGGTTGAGAATACGAGCCTGGAGCTGAGGGTCTAGTCTAGGGCTTTCACACGCTCGTTGCTGTTGGAGTTGAGTTTTGATCCCTTGTTTTTTCTTGGGGATTAGGGGTATTGAGCTTTAATGTTAGACTGTTCAGAGAAATTAATGCAGTTCAGACTCTCCACTGTAACTATTTAAACTAGTATGAGTTGCCTTGCACTTATTCAGTTTTAAATGTGCATTAGAATTTCTCTTGGTTGGTAGACACGTGTTTCTGCAGTGATGGAGAAGGACTTTGCCACCAGACCTCAGTCCTGAGCCGGCTGCTGGCTCCCTGGGTACTGACTGTTTCGGGTGCAGTTCGAGCCTTCAGCATTTTGCCTTAACTGCTCAGTTGTATTTTTCTTGTATGATGCTGAAGCCAAATATGTCCTGAATTACCATGGGGCCAAAAAGACCGTGGACTTGAATGCGCTCCAGCATTTCAGTTAATTCAGAGCTTCCCCCTTCTCAGGGTTTATTCCACATTCCCCATCCCAACCCAGACTGAAGCTCAATGAGTAAGCGGGATGGGGTATTTTAACACTTTTTAGCACTGGGATCAGTGCTAAGGTGATTATAAGACTCTCCAAAAGACAAAATATTTAACTATAACTTAGAGATGAAGTAGTTAATCAAGTGCTGTAAGTGAAAGAGTTGGCGGGGTTAATACACTGCACGCAGCAATTCTCTGACATGCAGGTTATATCCCTTACGGTATCAGCTATGGCTGGACTGGGAAAAATGGCTGAGGGAAGTGAGGGAGAACTGGAGGGTGCTGGAGGAGCTGGCAGAAGAAACTTGTGGCACTGGGGAGTGGGATGGTTGAGTGGGAGAGGAGATCCTGGGTGGGAGGGAGAGGCGAAGGCTGGGAGGGCAGTATTAGAGCTGTGCAGTGCGAAGCCAGTCCCAAAGGTGGCGTGGAGGGGGTGGCTGGAGGAGTGGATAAAATGTCCTGTAGACGCCTGCAAGACCAGAGAGAGAATGACTCAGCTTGGCTGGGAAAGCTGTCGGCCTGGGCGATGAGCTCACTACATACAGCACAAACCCAGAGCGCGGATGGCGTGGCGAGTACAGCCAGCCCCTGTGCTGAGAGGACTGCAGGGGTACAGAAAAGCCTGGATTAAAGACCTTGTCGAAAAGGAGGGGGTGACCTCAGTGAACTCAGAGATCATTCCTGAATACAGTGAAGGGCTGAGGGTGATTTATGGAGACTCCTGCGCAGGGTCAGGAGCCCTTCTTTACAATTTATTGGCCTGAACTTGACCCAAAAACAGTTCACAAAAAAGTTACTTCCTAGTGTAAATAGACCTGCTAACTACAGAAGTTAAATGGAGGAACTGGGAATGATGGTATTTATATGTACTATCTAACTTTATAACATCCTAGAATACCTTTGTTTTTTCAGTTATAAGCTGTGCTGTAGTAGCCTTTCAAAGGAAAGTTTCGTAAACTTTTCCAACTGAACTTGAATTAATGTTTTTTCCTGTTCTTGTGTAACAAAACCCAGTGCCTTGGAGCTCACGTGGATGAATGTCCAGACTAAGGCTCAAAAAGAGCGTGAGTTGCACTGCAGGGGAGCTTGACAGTGGATCTGATTGTATGTAGGCAGGGAAAACCAGAATGGCTGAAGTAGCCAGAAAAGTGATCAAGGGGAGTAAAGGAGAACAAATCAAAGGTACTAAGGCACAAACAAGACAGCGTGGCTTGTGAGTAGATGGGGAGAGTGTTTATGGTGATGTGTAAAAGCATGCAGGGGAACAGCATGGCACTGTTGAAGAAAAGGCCTGGAGTGACAGGAGGAATTTGGCTGCTGTGAGCAGGGAGAAGGGGTGGGTGCTGAGGCAGCCTGGGGCTGGTCGCTCCTGAGGTCAGGGGGTTTCTCCCCAGTGTGGGACAATGTCTGCAGGAGAGTGAAATGGTATTTCAGCACTCCTACTGTGATAAAAATGACTTGCTGTGGAGACAGAATGAAAACAGACCTGAAAAAAACCCAGTTGCAGTTACGATATCCTAGAAGTCTTGCTGTTACTTGAAAGATAGTGAAGGGGAAGCAAAAATACTTCATTTAGAGTTCTGTTTCCTCTAACAAATTTGTACTTCTCAGTCATCATAATGTAGTTTCTTTGCATCTCCTTACTGTGCTACGTGGACTGTTAAGAGTGTAAAAGCACTTAAGGATCTTTGAGAGTGGAGGTGTAAGCGTATCACGTTGCACAAAGCGTAGCCAGAAAGAAAAATACATGCTAGATGCTCTGACTTACATTTTTAAGTGATTTGCTATTCTTATTTTTGGAGGACCTCTCTCTGTTCTGTTGTTTCCCTCATTTTGGCAGTGGTGTGGGCTGTGACCCTGAAAATAATTTAGAAGTAGCCATCCTAGCTCTTAGCTTTTGGAATTTACTGAAAGTTAGAAAGAAGGAATTCATTAAGACCTCGGATAAGCTTTAAAATATCACAAAAACTGTCAAGCTTCTTTTTCAGTTTCAGAGGAGACATTTTGAATGTTAAACTCCCCCCCATATATATACTTGTAAATGCTGTTGGCAACTTGTAAATTCGAAGAGTATTTACATTTGTGTATAACGATATTTGTAGCCAACAGGTCTGTGGAGGAATCTCGATTTGAACAGAATGTCACAGAAGTCTAAGAATGTGTGCTTTTACCAGGGGACTTCTCTATTTAATATTTTCAGTTAATGGAGAAAATACAATTCAGCATATTTTTTTATTCAAAGCTGAAGACAGAAAATGTACCGCCCTGGAAAATATATTAAAAATGGGTTGTCATAAGTGTGAATACTTTGACTACACTATTGTATTGGAACACACTAGTGCTAAACCATCAAGAGTATGAGGATGTAAGTGTGCTCCTGAAGGCAGGGCCACCTTCAGCCCTGGCAGCTCCTTCCTCCTCCCTACCTAGTTTCAGCTCTCGTAGCCCGTGTGTGCCACCCTCTCCGTTGTCAAAAAGCACATATTTATGTAGCTTCACAACAAACTGAATCAAACAATGGGCTGTTTTTTAAATTCCCTGTGGGGCTCTTTCTTAGCTGGACCAGTTCCCCGCTGTGCTTCTCTCTCGGGCTCTGTGTCAGATCTTGTGGGAGCACAATAGAAGGGGTGGCACAAGGGGAGAAATGTGTGGCTGGGAAGGGGCTTGTTACCAGCTGGGTCAGAACTTGAAGCACATCCTGCGTTTAACCTGGTCTCTGTCTGCCCCCAGCATCCTCGTGGAAGCTGAACCCTGACGTTCATCTCCTATTTCCTGATAAGGAAAAAAGGCAGCCCAGCCTCTTACGCACAAATGAGACACATCTAGGCTATCTGCCCTCTTGATGAGAACTGGAAACCTTCCTGCCTTCAGCTCACCCTTCAAATATGCTCTGGAGCTTTCTTAGTCTTTCTTGAAACAGATTCTGTCCTGCTCCACACCACTGGGTTTGTGTGATTGTCCTGGCCTGAGGCCAGTGATGAGCTGGGCCCCTTGTCTGCCCAGACACCAGGAAGGGCTCCCACCTCCCCTCCCTCTGGTCCTCCTGCCCTCCAGCTGTGGGAGGGGGTCCTGCTGTCCTGCTGCCCTCTGCCCCTTGCTGCCCACAACGTGGGCTTTTCTGGGTGCCGAGATGAGGGGGGACAGTCAGCTCATTTTTGGTCTAATACTGAAAGCTCTGGATAATTCCGTGCGTAAGTTAAGGAGATGCTGGCAGTATCTGTTGCTGTCCCTGTGTGCCTGCTTCTGACCTTGAAGTGCTTCCTGATCTGAAAGGGTTAAAAATCACATATTCTGACTTCCCTAATTCTCAGTTGGTTTGATGCTTGTCACAGACTTAAAGACCTACAAGATGAAGCATGACTAATTTGACTTTATAAATTCTGCTGAAGGCTAGAAATTAGGAACATGTTTTTAAAAGCTGACATTTCTGTAGTTCTCGGCTATAAACCAGTTTTCTTCCAACTTTTCTTCCAACTTCCAAAAACTCATAAAATATTGCTGTGCAGTGTATTCTTGAGCTGTGTCAGTAAGCTGAGATTTTGAAGGGGAAAGATGCTGCCAAAAAACAGGACACATTTTATAAATTGTCTTCTGTGTGGCTTTTACAATCACTTCTAAAATTCTGGAATTAATTGTGATTTTATTTTATTTTTTCATGCAGAAAGACAAACCTTAATTTGTTACAGGGCAACAGAGCTCATGACTGAGGAGTCAGTTCATCATGACTATAAATATTCAGCCCTGAAATAAATAGCCCATGTTCCTTTTAGTGTACTTGAATGATTGGTGCCAGCTTTACAAGAGAAACTCTATCGGATCTTTGGGTCATTTTTGCCTTCAAATGTCTTGTAGGGGTTATTTTTTTAAGTCATAGAAAAACAATATTGTGCATCATGCTTTTTAGAGAAACTGTTTTTAGTAATTTGTGCATGTTCCCTTCATAAAAATAGTTGAAAATATGTTTCTGAAGTTTCATATTAATGTATTCAAGAGAACATAACAAAATTATGACTTGAGAAATCGGTGGATAGTCCAAGGCCAGATTTTTGACTGTCCTGTTTGTTTTGTGTAGGCAGCATGGCACACCTCACCCCAAGAACCTAGAATTTCAGAAGTGGTCACTATCTTTTGATTCTTTTTCAAGAAAACGGAAAGGTTTAATGCTTTCCTGTGCCTTCTGGCATATTAAAACTATAGTAAATCTTCCTGCAGCTACAACCACAAAAACAATGCTGCATCTAGCATTTCCCATGGGAGAAAAAAAAATAAAATAGCCCTGTCAGAGCTGTTCAAGAACTTCCCTCTCTGACAAAGTCCTGGTGCTGCTATTGTTTTTACTCAAACTCAGCTGTGATTTGCATCAGTGAGATTTTGGGGTGTACTTTTTGTTTTGTTTTGTTTGTTGCAAATAAGAGCTGGTCTCAGCTAAGTATGTCTTGTGGTTCTGTAGACATCCCAAGACTCCTGACAGGGAATGAGAAGACAGCATTCCATAAAGGCCTCCAAATCCTGGAGGCTGTGTGGATTGTGGGAAATCCTGTCTGTCGGGCAAAGTGCCACCAGTGTCAGCAGTTACCAACATGAAAGATGCAAAAATCAGTCTTTTCCCCATCTCCCTTGGTAACAACGTTGCTATTTTAAAACTTCATCCTTTTGGCTCTTCTGTTTGCCTTCTGTTTTTTGAAATGGGAAGATGCACTTTTCTTTCCTTCAGGAAGTTACTAGGGCTAAGAAGTTACCTTTTTTAATACTCTCACATGTTCAGTTGAACCTACACAACTCGGTAATACCTATTCTCTCCTTTTCTAGATAACCATCCCACTACATTGGGGGTGGTCACCAGAGGGACTTCTGCTGCTGATTCCCCAGAAAATGAATGGGAGACATAATATAATGTCCATTTCTCCATGGCAAAAGCCCCAAGACCATGAAAGTTTGTGGAAATGCAGATAACACTGGCTAAAAATAGAGTTTGCTGAATACCCTAGATTACTTTTGGTTTTGGCAATAGATACACCAGACTTCTGGTATCGGTTATGCTCCTTCCTTTTACACAAATCATCGTTGGAGCTTTTACTCAGGATGCTAAAGATGGTGCCTCTGTTTCCTCCCTGCCTATGGGGTTCCTACTGGTACCTACTGGTAGAGAGTCCCAGCTACCAAACTGCCAAGGTTCTGGTTTCCAGCCATTAGCTATTTAATTACTTATGCAAAGTGGAAACATTTTAAGGGATGAAATCTAGAATACCCCTCCTTCAGGAAAAGGATAGATACAGTGGTATTGTAGAAGGAGGAAATACAAAGTAGGATCCCTTGGAACTGATGAAGAAATTGTCTTAGTACATCCCACAGCCCAGGAGAGAGCTCAGATCTCTGAGCTGCATTGCTATCAGGCAGATTAAATATAATTTGTGTACTTACATATGCTGTAAAACATGACACTGGCACAGTCTGCGTGCCTGGAAGTATGAGGATTAGCCTCACCTGGTCTGCTGTCAGACGGGCTTGTGTTTCACTTCAATTTTACTGGCAGGTGCTAACACGGTCACTTCTGCCAGCAAAGACAGGGGGTCCTGATGAACAGTAGCTTAAAACCTGAAAAATAGGTAAATTAAGACACAAGAAATCTTACAGTAATTGTTGCAGTTCTTTCAGTTTTACTTTGCTGTGCAAACAAAGAGTTAAATACTTCAAAGGCAGTTTCCTTTGGAGAATGTTTATTTGATCAAGTTCAGTGTGGCCAAGACCCCAAATAGAAATACTCGCTGCAAACAGAGCACCACTATGAAAGCAGGAATAGTCTGTGGCATTCCAGACCTCACAAGCTATGTTGGTTTGTTACACAGAGTCCAAACAAAGATGTCCCTTAAAACACATAGACATTAACTCGGTGTATTTCACACACCACAATCTTTTCTCTCAGGTCATTGGAGCTGTGACAAAGTCACTGAGATCCTGGATGAACTATAGACTTCTCAGTAAAAAGCATATGTGGTACAATTGGACCATCCAAGCTACTTAGATCATTAGAGAAGAGGCTTTGAGCGCTACTGCTCCTGTTTACTAAGCTTGAAGTACGACATCCTTTGGGTTTTGGAACAGGGCTCTTTGCTTCTTGAGTCCCTTTATGTTGCAGAAGGCAGGGTAAATGTCAAATGGAGCCTGGAAGATTTTGTTAGCTGGGGGGGGGGGGGGGGGGGAGTGTTGTTGGGTTTTTTTGGGGGGTCCTTAGCCTGAATCTTAAGACTTCTAATAAATGTGATAACCATTAAAAAAAGCGGTATTAGTACATGATGAGATACACCAAGTTCAACCGCTTGGTGTAACAGTCAAACCCATGCAGATGTTATTAGTACGGGAACCTGATATCATGCCAAATCTGGAGAGTTATCTTTGATCTATCTCCAGATCCTCCTTTTATTTGTAAACATCCAGCTAATCACAGACTTCCTCTGACTTTTATGAAGTGGAAGAAACTGCATCCTTTGCAACATCTCTGGAGTGCTTTAACTTTGCAGATGTTCATGGCTTTGTGTGCTGGGGAGGTCTGAGCTCCATCTGGTGGCTAACTGGAAACATCCGTATTTCGATTTAAAGAGCTCAAACCTTTCTACAGTTGAACAGAGTTCTACTGTGTGTGAAGAGTGAAGCAGCAGCTGTGCATTCCTAAAACAACTTCTGTTTTTAGGGTAGCTAGAGTCTGGGAAGAGGGCACAACATTTTACCTCTCTTCTAGCTTACTGTGAGCTAAAAGCTGTTGCCAATGCCAGCAGTTCTTTGGTGTTCACAGTTCTGTGTGTACTCCACAGCACCACAGCTGGCACTGATTAACCACATTTTTGCAGTCTCATCGGAAAAATGTAATTTAATATTCACAGGCAAGCCATCTTCCCACACTCAGAGGTGGTCCCACACAGCATAGTTGGTGTATTTGAGGGTGGTGGCATAAAGAAGCTCAGTCATGCTGCGTGAGCTGTGTGTTATCTGCAAATAACATCTTTGACTGTAAAATGCAGGCCGGCATCTTAATAAACAGTGATGTTAAACACTGATGGTGCACATGCATACTCTAGTTAGAATACCTTTTTTCTCCTTTGTTAGTTTACAAACAAAAAAGGCATTTCCTGACCTTTAGAGCTAGTCAAATAAGAGCTACTTTGAGATAACAGCATCAGTCCAATGAATTCCCTTCCAAGATTCAAAGAATGTTGTTAGGTAGACCCATGGACTTGCTGCCAGAACCAGCAGTACCTTGAAGCTAACAGTTTGCCCAAGACCTGCTTCCCCTTGTTCACATCACCCTCCTGGCATGAAACAAAAGTTGTTTGTCCCAGATTGCTTTTTTGCCCCCTGTGAAGTATGTGACATGGCACAGAGGGCAGAAATAGTACAGAGACAGTTCTGAGCCTGGCCAGATGTCACACAGGGCATCCCATAATGTGCACTGACGTGTGGAGCACCACTCTCAAGGCTTTCCTGTGCCGGGAAATTCAGCCTTGAGCTGGCCTTGAGGATGCTCGAGCAGGTAAGTAACGCAGACAGCTGATAAACCTGGCTTCACCTGCAGCCTCGAAGCCTTTCCTGCTCTGCAGTGTAGACACAACCACTTGGTCCAGGACTGCTACAGTGTGCACAGAAACATCAAGTGTAAATTAGCCATAAGTGGGACAGTTGTATACTTTGTACAATGTGATTTACATATCCAGAGAAAGAAGTCAGTGTACCAAGCAAAAAAACCCCAAACCTCGAGGGTTGTCTTTAAAAGTTACATCCACATGTTTCCAATTTCTTGACCGTTCCTGTCGGATACACAGCTGTTCATATTTCTCATAAATCAGTTTGGTTGAAAGAGACTTACAGGAAATGTAAATATTTATGTCATTTATCTGCATTTAATCTAAAATAAGATTTGGGGGGTGTGAATATATAACAGTCTCTGAGTTAGGCAAGGGGGAGGGGGGGGGAGAAAAAAGCAAACAGAGGTAAATATGAAGCATTAAGAAGTATTCCAGGGTATGGGGGTGTTCCAGGCTATGAGAAGTCTGGGCTGAAGGGAAATAATACTCGTGCAATTTTTTGAGCATCCACTAAGCCAAGCCATAAACCACTGCTGTAAAAGTAACACAGAGTATCAAAAATAACTTCTGGGAGGCTTGGGAAGTGTTCTTCAGCAAGTCTTCAGCTGTTTGGAAAGTGGAAGGCAAAGGAGAAAGAAACAAACAAAAGTTTCTGACACAGGATCAAAACATGGTTTAAGGTTAAGTTGTGTTTTGGTGGGGTAGGGGTTGAAAGAAAGGAACCGTCTGGCTTTTAAACAGAGTTCCTGAGTGTGGTGGGTGCTGTGAATGGAACTGCAGGATGGGTATTTAGAGCAGAACCCCAGGTAGTGAGGTGGGAGGGACCACGTGGTGCTAGCGAATGCAGTACTGGCCTGTGGGCTTCTGACTTTTAATATTTTTCTTGCATTTCTTTTCTGCATGGCAGTAGTGAAATAGGGACTTCTAAGCTTCTGAACAACTGAGAGAACCAGGTTTGAAGAAGACATGAGGAAGAACTGGTCGGCAAAAGATTTCATAAAAACTCAGAACCGCGTGTGCCAGATCTGAATTGGCACCACCTTTGCTTTTTTGACATACTGCAGCAGTCGCAAAAGACACCAAAGCAGTCAAATTAGAACATGCAGTAAAAGTTGGTTTGGACTCTTCTCTGTATTATAAAACTTACTTCTTTGTGACTATTATTTACATCTGTTAAAAACAAATTTGAAGTCTCTTTTTATGGAGCAGACAGCCAAAAGAGAGAGATGCCAGGTGTTAAGGGCTGCACCGAAATGAGTTTGCAGAGTTTGCTATTCACGTGCTGGAGTGCTCCTTTTCTGAAATGAGGCTTCTTAGAGTTTCTGTCAAAAACTGTTTAGATTTTTTAGTTCAAACATTAGAAGTGTATACTCATGAACTAAAACTTGTGTATTTTCAGACAGTTACAATGCTTAACTATCAAATGTTAAAAAAGAGAAAAAAAAATTAATCTGGAGTACAAGGTGAAAAAAAAAAAAAATCTTAAAAACTGAGGACAGAGGGTCCCTGAGGAAGGACAGGATGGTGAGAAAGATCCAGCTGACCTCATTCCCCCTGCTGCCATGATCATCATTTGCAAGCTGAAGAGGACCTTCCATGGAGCACAGTGCTTGCATGTGGCGAGTAAAGAAATGGTGCTCTGGTCTTATTACAAGAATGGTGAAAAATGTTTACTGACAAGGAGATGAGTAAATGTGAAATAATCTTCATGAGGCACAGGGTGCACCTTGATCTGGAGCTAAGCCTTGGAAAACCTGGCTTGAAGAGGAGGATCAGGCATTCACGTTCAGATTTGAGCATTTTAGGAATTCTAATGTTTCCAGCTAAATTAATGGGGAGGGGGGAAACCTAATAAAAAACTAAGGCAGTAAACGTTTCAAATTAGGACCAGCATGGATTAAAAAAATATTAATTTCTTTTGCATCCCCCAGACAACAGTTAACCAGATTGAGACATGTAAGCACACTAAACATGCTGATCTATATTCTGCTGTAGTTACACATATTACTAATTCTACTCATGACTATAAAAGGATGTTTCATTGTTCAGTATGTTATCTCAAGAAGAGTCTGTCTATGATTTTATTTATAATCGGCATCGTTTTCATTGCTGTTGTTATGAAGTGTGTACAATATTGTCTGTATCGCAGCTTGTACAGGGCATGTGTCTGTGCTTGCTTTACTCTTTCAGTTTATAAAGTTGCTATACAAATGCAAGAAAAGATGTTCAGATATCTTCAAATGTGGTTGCTTAATCGAATATACATAGCTTAGAACATTTTGGTGTATAGATGTTGAAGGTATCGGCTCTATTAACACATAACACTTTAATCATTAATATAGACATTTTAAAAGCCTTCCGTGCAGCACTGGAATGCCAACACTTCTGTCCCAGTGGCTGTGCTGAAGCAAAGGGGAAGACAGCGAATATCTGGGCAAAGCCAGATACCACTGGGGACTCTGCAGGGAGAAGGTACAATACAGCTGGGAAGTCTCATAGAAAATGGGATGTCCTTTCCACAGAGGACAGGAAGGACCTTCATGGTTAGGACCACCACAAAGCAGAGGAGAGAAGGGACATATGTTTGTAGCATCACCTAAAGACAGGCCTTCAACAGCATCCTAAGCGTAGGACATGTAGAACAGGCTGTGACTGTTCTGAAACTTAGCAATTATTTGTAGTCTATGTAGAGTATCAGTGAAAACATTCCAAGTTAGTTTTCATCATTTTTAAAGCTTATTCTGTGCTTTGATACAGTATCTTTAATAAAGTATTCTTACAAATCTGCTTATTATTCTCATTTAATTCCATTTTATACCTGAGTTAGTAACAGTCCCGGCAACAGGGTGAAGCTCCAGTTACCACCTGCTTCATCTGCTCCCGTGTTTTTCCCACCCACCTGCTAAGAATGACAAGAGGGAAACTTGAGTAAAAAAATCAAATAATCATAGGAATGAGAAAATAAGAGAAAGTTAAGCACTGCTACAGTTCCATTGTTATAAAAATTATTCACATTAAGCATCTACGTGAATCTGATAGATTAATCAAATTATATTGATCTCTGAGTATGAAGTATTGGTCTTTACCTGTGTTTGCAGTACACCATTTCCCTTGTTTAAGACTTATCATCATTTTCCAGCATTACAGTTACTGCCAGTAATTACAGTATGTTGTTTAACTCCATCCACAGCAGTTCTAGACAAAATTCTCTGTTTTAATTTATTCATCCCCTGGACCATATGAAGTATCCTTTTAATATCTTCAGACAAGACCAAGCAGAGTGCGAGTTCAAGTACACTAGAAGATTAGAATTCAAAATAATCCTGGCAAGGTGCAGACATGATCTGGAAACATGTTATTTAAAAGGAACAAGTGCAAGCTGGAATAATTAGCTGTGCAAGTAAAGGAACAGCTGCTTAATTTCCATCAAAAAGAATCAATGTGTTATTTTGGATCAAATTCTGAAAATGAGTCTGCAATGTCATGCTCTTGCAAATAAAGGTAAAAACTGAAATGTCTAAACTGAAGTGTAACTGCTCCTTCAAAACTGCTGAGGCGTGAGCTAGTAACGTCTCCAGTTTTGATCATGACACTTAGAAAAATAATATACAAGTTGCATGCAGCGAATCCAGGAGAAAGCAACGAGAAAATCTAGAAGCCAAGAAAACTTTGCCTTTGAGTACAGATTGAATGATTTTAGGTCATTTTACAGAAGAGGTGGTGGAGGGGAAATATGGTGATTTTCATATATATAAAAACTACTTGCAAAGAAAAATGGAAAAATGTTTTCTCATATCCACAATCGATAGGAATAGAAATAATTGCCTTAAATTGCAAGAAAGGAGATTTTGCTTAGATACAAAATGAGACTACATGACCCACTGAGGTCCTTTTCTGATCTGATTCTATGCTTACTTGCAAACTATCTGTTTTAAGTCCCTTATTTATTACTGTCAGTAGAGCTGAGACTGGCTGCAAGAAAAGGAGGCTGCAGTTACAGGAAAATAAAGATCTGAGTGCCTAAAATGCACAGCACACCAGTTTATCTGGTTAGCACGAGTGATACTAACCTCAGCTTTTAATCTTGCCTCAGCGAACTGTCAGAAGTCTATGTAAATAAATGCACTTTAAAACCACTTAATTATAAAATAATTATTCCTTGAAACATCAAGGATTAGTTTAATCAGTGTTGACAACTTCCATGATTTTATTGAGTCTAATCAATCTGAGGCAGCCTGTCTTTAGTAGTGAGATGGTGTAATCAGCTATTTTATTTATTAAAATAAATTAGCTCTGTTAATTTAAATAAAATAAATTATATGGAAAATCCTCAAAGTGTTATCTGAACATATGCTAAAGATTAAAAAGCCAGAAGGTGAATAAAGCCACATGTGTTTTTTTAAGCTCATAATTTTAAACTAGGTTTGTAATTTTAGGAGATCTGACTCAAGATTTTTGAACTTTGGGTTTGGCAATACCAAATTACTGTGCCCTATATTCTGCTGTTCAGAATATTTCTGTATTACTGATCATGCATTTGCGTAATTTGCTGAAAACACATTATACTGATTTGCAGAACTTTATTTTGTTATTCTCAAAACCAAAGGAACATTTACTTAAGAAAGATCACGTATGGTGGCTGCCTTTCAAATTAACAAGGAGCAGCTGTGTGCAAAAAGTGGAGGTATATAAAAACAAAGTAAGACAAAGAAGTTACATAGTTCCCCTCACACACACACACTGGTTTTTAACACAACAGCACCTTGTCAGAAGACTGTGTTGTCATTTCATACACTGGTGTGAAATGGCTGAATTCTAATTACCAGGCATATATTCCCAAATATAAACGAGATGAAGAATTTCAGTGATTAAAAGGTATTATCATAGAATCATAGAATGGTTTGGATTGGAAGGGACCTTAAAGATCATCCAGTTCCAACCCCCCTGCCATCAGCAGGGACACCTTCCACTAGACCAGGTTGCTCAAAGCCTCATCCAGCCTGGCCTTAAACACCTCCAGGGAGGAGGCATCTACAACTTCCTTGGGCAACCTATTATGACAAAGTATTACTTGTTCTTAGAGCAGCTGTTGCTTTGACTTTTCTGAACTGCTGTATTATAAAATAATTCACCCATCCTCACCAATACAATCTGATTTATGCAATTTTCTGGGTAGTTTTCCTAGGGAAATTGATACTAGGGAAATGGATGTCAGGGAAATGGTTACCAGAATTTAAGGTCTAAGATCTTCTGATTGTCAAACCTGAACAGATCATTGCATTTCAGCTTTATCACTTTAATGATCCGAGTGGCTGATGTCTGATTGAACTGTTAACTTGTGTTCACTCCTATTTTTATATTATGTTGCCTTACGAAATATGTGGGAAAAAAAATCTTCCTTTTATCGAGATAAGAGATAAGGGTTGAGTTCTCAGTTCTGCTCCTGGTACTGAGCTCTTGCTTCACTCAAGAAATCTAAATATCATTTTCAGTTCTGGCTGGGTGGTGTAATGGGAATAGCCTACAGCGTATTACATAGTGCTGCCAAACAGGAAACGTGGGTGCATTATCGATCCTAAACACAAATAAATGCATCAGAAAGAGGCCTGCTACTTCCAGAGATGCCAACTCACTGTTCTGGAACTTACTATGAAAATATGGTTTGCAGATTCACGACTGGGGAATAACACCAAATGTTTTGTTAAAGGGAAAATCAAACTTGTGCTGAAGTCCTCACCATAAAGCTCACTCTTTAATTTCTGAACCAGTCGGTTTGGCTCACCTATAACATGACTGCATATGAAGCAACATAAAAGAAAATCATGTGTCTCTTCCCATATGAGAGGATGACTGCATAGATTAGTCGGTTCACAAATTGTGCTGTGAGTCTTAGAGAACTGCTGACAAAAAGCAGGCTTGTAATAGCTCTGCTGAGAAGAGAGAATAAGTCTAATGAGGTTTTAGAGGTTGCTCCCTCTAGTTAGACTGGACTTTCTCTAAGGACACCGGTAAGAGATCAGAGATGATGGCAAAAACATCACGTGAACTTCTGATTAGGAACAAAAGCTTAAAAAGCAGCTCAGACTTATACATATTGCTGTATGAGAAGAAAATAGAACCTGCGTGCTCAACTGGACAAGAAATACTTCTGCAACAGGCTAAATGAAATACTTGGTAGCTTGAGTCTACAGACCTTTTCATTTTTCCTAAGAATGGACACGAGTGTGTCATTTACACCATTAGCATTAAAATGGTATGCTCATACATTCCTCCAAGATTTTTTTCCCCAAATTTACTATAGCAAAACAACAATTCAAATGATGAAATAAATAGGACTGAGGGAGCACTATCGGAGTAAGTAGTAATCCAGTCGATGCAAACACCTCTTTAGCAGGTTATCAGCATGTCTGGATATCAGCACAACCATGCCAGGGCCTTACCGGTTATGGGGCAAAGGAAACCCCAAACAAGTTTTGTCTGGAGCTGTTGTACATATTTTGTGCCTGGGCTGATAAAAAGTATAGCTAAAAAAAGCTTTGGGTCAAATTAATGAAATGTCACTTCTAAATCTGATAAAACCTGTTTGATTACAGCTACACTTAGATGAGATATCAAATTCATTTTGCTGCCAAGACTGCTTATGTGCTAATCAATATCATTATGGTATTTCTTAGGCCATTTGTTCTCTACACCTCTTGTTTCTGTACATATGTTTTTGAGGCAGGAATCCTTTTTACTCGGAAATAACAGGGTGTGAGTTTGTGCTGCAGCTATCAAAACAAGGTTTTCCTGCATTACTAGTGCTCTTAAGGACAATCCTCACAAGGATACAAATAGTAAATAACATCAACTTTTCAGCTGAAACAGAGTTTTATCAACTGACTCTCTTTGTATTGCTCTGGCATTTCTCCCTGCTCCATAGGATACAATCAGCTGAATGAAGTAGCAGTGAATTACAGGAGGAGATAGTTCAGTGATGAATCAGTCACTGGTCTAACTACAAGAGAAACCGACACCCTTCCCATCAAAGAAATATGCATAAGGTATACACAGAGCAGCTCCTGTTGGAGGAGAACTGACAGTTTCCATCGACTTCTTTTGGACTTCTCCAAAATCAGAACCTGTGTGAAAAAATACCAGGAACTATAGAATAATAGTTATTTAAGCATGTACAATATTTACCATCAGAAATTGAAGCTCTTCCATCACAAAACTACATACACACATACTACACAAAAGAGGTGGAATCTTCATGTCTTGGGAAAAAAGGTTTGAAAAATACACTAATTGAAATTAGGGTGGTTTTGAACGGGAGTTAGAATATCTAAGGAACTCCATGAAGACAAATAATTCTGGGAACAGCTGTAAGGTATTTTCCATGAGGGCTGAACGCTGAAGGCTGGGGACAGAATTAATGACGGACGATTTAAGCATGCAGCATATTTAATCCTTCTCTCACATAACACGTACAGTCTATGGGCAGCAGACTTTGAGCCACACTTTTTAAGTTGCTGTTGTCGAAAAGGAGCTACTCACTAATCCTCGGAGGAAAGAAAAGATCTCAGCATGGTATTTTGCTCTCCTTACTAGAACTGGAATATTTTGAAGTGTTTGTCTCAAAGTTAAGAGTAGTAATTTGGAGGAACCACAGCAGATTTTCATGTTTAATATTATTTTCATCAAAGCACTTTTCCTAGCTCCGAGTGAACAGCTTCATAGCTTTTGCTAAATGTAGGCATGACGACATTTTACATTAGCACAACAGGCAAAAATTTGGAGGCGTTTCAAGAACGGTCTCCACGCAGGAACCCGCAGCGACAGGGCTCCCCAAACCCCGAACTGCTTCTTTCGGAGGGAAAAACCAGGTGCCATTCCCTGCCTTCTGCTCCCGGG
>NW_010286893.1:0-10074 GCF_000700745.2 Antrostomus carolinensis
AGGTGGCTGGTGTGGCCTCCTTGGTTTGGGGTAGGTGATAAGAGCAACCATCTCTGCCCCAGGGGTGAGTACTTTGTCAGTGTTGCTCTGGGAGTACGGTCCTATAGGTCTGAAACACCCAAGGGAAGCACTCCCACTCCCTTATACTGCCTCTCAGCAGGAGCACCTAATGGAGTTAATTCTTTCCTGTGATGGTGCTGAGACACTGGCCCAGGTTGCCCAGAGAAGTTGTGGATGCTCCTCCCTGAAAGTGTTCAAGGCCAGGTTGGGTGAGGCTTTGAGCAACCTGGTCTAGTGGAAGGTGTCCCTGCTGATGGCAGGGGGGTTGGAACTAGATGATCTTTAAGGTCCCTTCCAACCCAGACCATTCTGTGATTAATTACCACCGGCTCTTCCAAAGAATGGGTGTTCTTTTCTCACAGTCTCTAGTAGAGTGACACAGGAGAACAGAACTAATGATCTCATTCTCATGTTTATGTCTGTGATATGAGTGGTTTCCTGGAACTTGCCCATGAGGTCACATGAAAGCGTTTTGGGTGAAAAGAAGCAGTTCTCTGTTTAGCTACATATCTATAGCTACTCCTATGAAGGCAGCTGCATGCTACATGAGCATACCTACATAGGGACGTATGCTCATGCTGCGTGACATTTCAGGCCTGGGTTTTGACTGCAGTAAGACTACTCTATGCCTGCAGTGTAATCAGCTGCTGAACAGGAGGTGAGGGTGTTAAATTCCCGCTGTAGCAGCTCTTGGGAACCTCAGCTCACAAAAAAGTGCGGCTGGGGAACCTGCCACATGCAGTGATGCAGGGCTTCTACCTCCTTGGGCAGCCGTGGTGAGTCAGATGAAGCTGCTCTGAATCACTGTCTGAAATGCCCCACCTCTAGGAAACCAAAACGGCTTCAGTTTGGACTGAATGATTTTTCAGTGGTAACTCGGGTTCTCTGACTGTGTTTCTTGCCTTTGGAGCTCATTTTTTCTTTTAACACATACTAAAAAGCTCTGCAGCTTGAGAAACGTGGTGGATGAACTGTTTTAATGTTCATGATGGAGGTGTGGTTTAAAGGCAGAGAGTGGCTATGGGAAAGGAAGAGTGCGGAATTGAGAGGTGAACCTCTAAAAAGCAGCTGATTGAGCTTTGAGGTGCAGGTGTTGTCAGAATATGCTGTGGGAAGTCTGAGGTGGCTTTTGCCTGCTCAGGAGGGAGAAGACGGGTTGCAGTCTTCAAGAAGCAGTTTCTGGGGCTGCTTGGGAAAGCAGTTTTCAAAAGCAGGTGTCTGAAAGGTAACTTGGAGAAGGAAAATCCAGGTAATATTACACTTTGCAGATGCTTGCAGAGCAGGGTGGGGAAGAGCAGGGGAGTGAGTATAGAGTTGAGAGGGTTTCAGTGGACTGGTAATGATTAACAAGGGAAACTGGACTACTGGTCTGCCTTCAGGTGCTTAGTGCTGCTTGCCAGCCTTTCTGTGCCAAGTCATTAAGAGAAATAAGTATCACTGAAGGTCACAGTCCCTGTAATTACACAACAGTGCTGCTCACATTAGATCTCTTTCTGTTGCTGGAGTGCCTCTCTGCAGAGATTTTACTTGTTACTTAGGTGGTTTGTTAGCAGCTATGGTAGGGAGCCCAGCTTGGAGCAAAAGGTTGTCTTACTCTGTCTGGACTCCTTGATCTTTATCCTTGGACACTGAGGAGATTGCAGGGTGGTTTTTTCAGTCTAGGGCTGGGATGTGCTGACCTTATCTGTACCTGTGTGTCTTGGCATTGCAAAGGAGCGACCTTGGACTGCTCACTGGGTGTCCTAGAGCAAGGCAGACCAAGTTGGGCTGTGGGGAAACCGCGAGCCTAACCAAGATGCATCCCCAAGTCATCTTTCCTTGCCTGCAAAGCCGTAAGCACCCTGCCTGGCCCGTTCTGATTGCCTCATTCCTTTCCTCGAGTTACTTACAAGTAAAACCAATATATACCTTTTTACATGTGAATTGCAAATGAGCAGTGATCCCCTGCAATTAAGGGGATGTAATAAACTTCTGTTAGGGAAGGCTGTGGGCAAAGGCAATGATGTAACAGCACTTGTTGCACAACAGCAATCTAATTATGGTGCAATACAGGTGTGAGGGATTTAGCAATGCTAATACTGCTTAACGTGGGGATTGGAAACCTTGTGGATGCCAGGGAGCAAGGTTTGACTTTTTGTTAAAAGCCATAATCTCTTCAAACAGCAATTGTTAAGGTTCAAGCATGGAAAAGCTTGTTTTCTTGAAGGGAAGACTGATATTGAACTCTCAAGAGTCCTCTCAGCACAGCTGGAGTCAACAGGAGATGTTTTCAAGTGTCACCTGTAAACTAGATGCTGCAAGATGTGGTTCTACAATTCTCCCCCTCATCTTTATCCTTGCACCATGCCACTGACAAGGTCTGCTTTTATACAAGTGTTGGCTCAAAGAGAGGGAGCTTGGGCATCTTTCCCTGCTTCAGGACAGACTGGAGTATTTGGGAGTGTTGTTCTCAGTCGTATCTCACGGTAGTACGTAGGTACCCATGTTATTAAATAGATGGCTTACTCCTGTAAGCCTTGTCTCTTCTAAATTGCCAGGGTGGCTCTTGCTGTAGCATTAAGCACTTTGTATTTAATAAATATGCCTAAAGCCTCATTTTGTTACCACCAGGATAGCTTGTATGGAGCTGTCTTGGATTTGTTTAAACCTACTGCTCTGCAACCTGGGAAACATGATGGAGAAGTTCATAGGTGGCAGCTGGTGAATGTGTGGGTGACTTCAATCTGGCTTTTGCTGCTGTCTTCCATGGGATTCAGCTTTGAGTGATGACGTGTGACTGACTGGGCTATGGGACTCCTGTCAACTGTGTCAAAACTGGCACTGGAAAAAAAAAAAAAGTTATGGTTTCCATTCACACTGTCTGGCTTTGATGCTTACTTGTGTGTGTTCCCTAGTTTAGAGTGTGGTCTTGAGATTCCTTCCCATTTACTGATATTTCCTTTCTTCAGAATGTGTTCAACATGGTTGTGGAAGTACCTCGATGGACAAACGCTAAGATGGAGGTAACTATATGACAGTTCCAGCTTAACTGCTTGAGCTGACTGGTTTATTAATCTCTGGCTTTGCCGATTCTCTCCTCCTCAATTCCACCTCTGGAATCAGAGTGGTTTCTGACTTCTCGTGTAAATACGTGCTTAGTGCTCAAGGTCTGGTATGGAGGCTGAGACTTGCAGAAGCTGGAATAACTCAGTATTCTTCTGTGGCTTCTGATGAAAGCAGCATCTTATGGCTGTCCGCCCAGCGTGGTTCTGACGTTTCTAAATCTGCTGAAAACTATATCCCACGAGATGGCAACGCAACAGGAAATTGAGTTGGCCTCAGTGTCAGCTCCTGGTCTCTTGGCTTGTCAGTTAGCAGCCAGCTTAGTTTAAAAAAAAAAACCACCAAAAACCAACCAAACCAACCCAACAAAACACTTGTTTTTCTTAGAGAGCAAAGTAGAGAGATTTATGTAACTTTTCTTTCAGATTGCAACAAAGGATCCCTTAAACCCAATTAAGCAAGACGTGAAGAAAGGAAAGCTGCGCTACGTAGCTAACGTGTTTCCCCATAAGGGTTATATCTGGAATTACGGTGCTATCCCACAGGTATTGTAAATTGTCGTGCTGGCTCATCCCTCATCCTTTCTGGTGGGGAGGAGGGAGGATGCCTGTGTGTGTCTCTGACTACTGCTGTGTTAATGAGCAAAAGGTCAGCTGAGAGTCTCATCTGGAACACAGCATTTGCAGCTGCATATGTAATCATGCTAATGAAGAGAACCTGTCAAGAAAGCAGGGGTACTTTTAAGTAGAAATATCAAGAGATAGGCTTGTAGCTAATGCTGTAAACAAGCTATCTGAGGATGAGCACCTGCTGCTAGTGGTGTAGATACCTGCTGTGTCACTCCTCTCCTTGGCCACTTGGCAGTTTGGTTGGATGGTAGTTGGCAAGTCCTTGTCTTTGGATGAAGGAAGCTGTCACTACACAAGGAACTGGGCATCTGGCAATGCAATGCCCTCAGTTCCTGCCTGGTGAAGCACAAAGTTTTCAGCTAATGGTATAGGGTCTCCACGTGCGGCCCCTAGTCTGAATCTTTGCAGAAGATTCTTCTTGCAGCAAATTACCTGGTTGTTTTAGACTTTGGATGTGGACTGTGAAAATCTGAATAGATCTGAAGACTGTATCTTTCCTGTGTCTGCCCCTCTTATTGTTCAGGTGTAAAACACACAGCTAGACTAATGTATCCACCTGTTGGGTGGGAGTAGATGTCCTGTTGTCAGTGTTGGATCCAAGAAAGGCACTCGGAAGTCCAGAGACTGTGTGAGGCAGATGTCTGCAGCTGCACAGACATGCTTTCTCTGAAACACCTGGCAAGGGGGGACCAACAGATGGTGACACCTTGACATGAGCTTTTAATTGGCTGGTGACTGCTAGATAAAGAGGAACTGTAAGCAAGACTGTTTGCCTCTGATGTTCTCTAAGGTTTGCGTTTCCTGTAGAGAAATAAATTGTCACTGATGGGAATTTTCACAGGGAAACACACTGAATTTTGTAATTCTGGTCTTGCTAGCAGCGCGTGCCGAGTGTTTTCCCCAAGCGGCTTAAGACAGTGTTTCAAAGTTGAACTGTTTTCTACTCGGATGGATTCCAGAGCCAGTTTCTTTGTACAAAATTGCGGCTTTTGAAGCCTTCACTCAGTCATGTGTTAGTGGATCAAAGATGTTTATGCATCAAGGGCAAGGGACCCAACTTAATGCTTCCTTGTAGAGAAGTGCGATAGCGATTGTGAAGAGTCCTTCAGCACCGCCCAGGTTTCAGTACATCTTCCTGAATGCTCCAGATGCATCACGAGGTCTCGACTATACCAGTCGTGTCCTGGCATGCAGAGATTTGGGAAAAGCATTCCTCCTTTTACCTTAGAGGTAGATGCTCCATATGATGCAAGTGGGCACAGTGTCCTTTTATCAGAAGTGTGTGTTTAAAGCAGCTGTTATTTTTGGAGGCATAGCTCCAATGCCTTCTGGAGTCCTGTTTTCCAACTTACCACTTCAGGTGACGTGCACTAGGACACTGGGTAGCATAGGGTACGGGACTCTGTGTTCTTATCACCACTGTAGTGTAACAGCCTGTCTTTAATTGTTTAATTAAAAGGAAACAATGCACCCTGTCTGTCTTCCATCTCTGTTGGACTGCTATCTGGAGTTCAGGAAACTTCTGTTAAGAAATGAATAGGGAGAGGAACAGGCAGGCAGCCAAATCAGTGAGTGTGCTTTATAGATGTGAACTTCACCTTTATGCAGCTGTGGAGCGGAGGAGGAAGTCTGGAGAGTTGTTGAAAAAAGGTTTGTCAGTAGGAGGGAGCAGCTTACCCTTGGCGAGATAAAACCTTTTAACTCGACTCAAACGGCTTTGCAGGCATGTGTGCAACAGCAGCCCAACCGCTAGAGCTGAGAGCAAGTGTGAAGTGGGCCATCATCTGTATCTTCCAGGCAATTGCATGCCTGAAATAAACCTGCTTTCTGTTTCCTCTTGAAACCTAAGAGTTCTTATGTGTGGGTTGGTTGTTTTATTTTGGTTTTTTGCAGACTTGGGAAGACCCAGGTCACAAAGATGAAAACACCGGCTGCTGTGGAGATAACGATCCAATTGATGTGTGTGAAATTGGAAGCAAGGTAATGCACTTTAAAGGGTAACTGTCTTGTGAAACGTGTAATTAATGTCTTTGAAGTCAATTATCCAGAGACATTATTCAGTTCCTGTCTCCTCTACCTGAAGAATGTGGTGTTTCCCTCCGATGCCTCCAGAGACTGTTGATGAGATCTTACAGTGTGTGAGCCTTGTGAGCCAGGGCTCAGGAACCGCTGATAAGCCACAGCTAATTTCCTGGTACTCGGCTGCTTGCTGAACTATTGCAGCTTGCACAGTCTCCTGTTGTGAATTCCTTGGAGGCATCACTACGGACAACAAGGTCTTTTTCCTTGCAGGTCTGCTCTCGAGGAGAAGTCATCAAAGTGAAGGTGCTGGGCACGCTGGCACTGATTGATGAGGGAGAGACAGACTGGAAGATAATTGCTATCAACGTTGAAGACCCTGAAGCAGACAACTATAACGGTGAGTAACAGGAGGGAGGGGCAGGCTCAGTACTTCCTTTTCTCCATCGAGAGCCTGCAGGAAACTTTCAAGTCGGGATGTGGACTTGCTCCTTCTATGCCATCATATTTATCAGATGTAATACTGGAAGGACAGCAGAATAGGGTATCATCAATCCTATGGCAAAACATTTTACTGCTGTTGGTCCCAAATGCAGTCCTCTGCGTAGCCTGGCATCTCGAACAAGAGGGTGGCTGTACAGCCTGACTCCTGAGGGGAAGGAAAGGGGTTGTCCAGTAAGTCTCTAATCAAAGCTGTTTAAATGTGTCCATGCTCCTGGGGGCAATGAGGATGTACTGTGAAGGAGAAACATTAACTTCCCTCTGCAGCTATCCACTTTGTATCTTTCCTGTAACCTGTCTGAAATGTTGCTAAAGAGGGGCTGCTCAGAAGAGCAAGGTAGTAGCTAAGTAACTTCTGTTACTAGATGTGGCTAACAAACCTTTTCTTCCTGGCTAGATATCAATGATGTCAGAAGGATGAAACCTGGGTACTTGGAAGCTACGGTGGACTGGTTCAGACGATACAAAGTACCTGATGGAAAGCCAGAAAACCAGTTTGCTTTTAATGGCGAGTTTAAAGACAAGGTAGGATCGCCTTGCTTCATTACTGTGAGCATGCAAAGGCACGCTGTCCAAAACCTGCTCTCAAGGTACATGGGGACACAAATGAGTAGTCATTGAGAGAATGGGTTTCTACAGGGCTGTATGGATAGCTGACTTCATTCTTCCTGCTGTTTTTCTAGCCTGCCATTCTGCTTGTTCCTGCTGCTTGAAGGAATACTAGGAGAATAAGCATAGAGTTATCACCTGGCTGCTGTTAGACATTACCAGTTTTTCTTCTAGATGACATTCATGTGGGATCGCTTCAGGTCTGGGAGCCTCCGTGTCAGAACCAGGATGGAAAACACCATGTTTATTTGTTCCTGCTCTGGAGCAAAGGGTGCTTGACATCACCCTTCACCTCCCTTGCTCACTGGCTTTGTTCCATTGCAGCCTGTTGCAAGTTGAAGTTAACTCGGGAGTTAGAATGCTTCTTCCTTCAGGCATAAAGTGTTCCTCACACCCTTTGAGTAAGGCTGTGCCTTGGCAGCATTATTCCTCTGCCTCTTCTCTGGGTTGGATCAGATAACTTACTGCTCCTGAACGGCAGAAATCCTGCTTCTGCGCCCTTCCTCCTGCCAGTCCTGGTGTGCCCTGAGTGGGTTAGTGAGGTGACTCAACTCCCGAGCTCCGGAGTTGGTGCAGAGAAGGGGAGGGCCTGCAAAGCCTGGTGTGGGAAGGGAAGAGAAGGAAAGGGTAAGGGGGCCTCAAATGGCATCACGTGGGAGTGAACTCGTCCCCTTCGACTGCAACACAGCACTAGGGTGGGCTGGGACATATCACTGCCCCTCAGGATGGGTGAAACCAGAACCAAGGCCAAGGCGGAAAACAGGGACAAAGAACCTCACACATGTTCCTGCAGTGTTTTATTTGGCTCTGGGTGGTATCAAACCAGGATATTTATTGCTGGTGTTCATGCTAACAAAGAATTGTGTGTACTTCCTTCTCCAGCTGACGGGATAATGCTTGAGCAGATACTACTAATTTTAAGGAAAAAAGCTGTGATATGCTTGGAAGCAGATTCGTTTTTAAATAGTTGCAAAGCTAGACTAGGTGCGTGTCTCTTCCTGTTGAACTGCACAGCAGTTGAATAATTTGCCTGGAGTGGAAGAAGGCTCCCAGATAGATTGGGATAAACTAGCTGCTGGACACAAACCGAGTGGGAGGAGCAGCGGTGTGGAGGTGCTTTTGTAATATAGCACTGGCCCGAGACTAGAATATCTGCGTTCAATTTCTTTTGGCCTCAAGCTCACTGGTGACCTTGGTGTCTCCTCCCATCTTGAAAGCAAAACAATTTGTATTGTAAAATCCCTGTTGTTTCAGCAGTTGTGCGCTGGGAGGTTGCTGCTGTTCCTGGGAGGTACAGTAAGGGAAGAGGTTTCTCTGAGCCCCTTTCAGAGTCAGAAACTGTCTAAAAACCAGCCTAGAAATACTGGTCTCTCGTTCCATGTGACTGATAGTCTGGAGAAGACGGTCTAGTGCTTACGCATAATCTGATGTTTGTTCTTATCTTCAACTTTAGGATTTTGCTGTGAATGTCATCAAATGTACTCATGAACACTGGAAAGCTTTAATAGCAAAGAAAACTGACGGAGGGGAGATCAACTGGTAGGTTAATACTTGTGATAGTGTGCATGTTCCTCTCCCCTAAACAAATGTCTCTGAAACTTCCTTCCCTGAGTGGTGCCGTGCTTTCCATTAGCTGCTGGCTGTCTCTGCAGGCCTTCCCCTTCAACTTGGCAACTATAACAATGATTCTTAATATTTCATTATTTAATAATCTTGGGGGAGAGGCTTGGCTTTCACATTCTCATAAACGACATTTCTCTTCTAGCATAAATCTGACGGTGTCCAACAGCCCTTTCTGCTGTAGTCAAGAGTGTGCAAAAGCTACTGTGGATGCAGTAAGTACAAATCTGAGTGTCCTACCCCCGACATTGGTGTCAGGCAAAATGATACGATTCGTTTGGTACCGTCAAACTATCCTTGCTGTGTGAATAGCATGTTATCTGCTCAAAATTTTTTGAATGACTGGACACAGCATCTGTTTCTGGAGGTGGAGCAAGCCAGACATTCCTCCAGAGGCTTCTACTTGCCCTTAGTCATCTGGGAGACAGAATCCAAAACAAGAGTTTGCATGAAGGGCTAAACTTCTGAACCATAGCTCAGCTGCCAGCTGTTCAGAGAGTGTTTAAATGTTTGGCCATCCAGGAGCTTCACGGCACAGGTCACCCTCTGAGAACAGAAAGACTAATTCCTGAGAGCCTTGCAGCAGGGACCTTGCACCCTTTGCAATGAAAGGTTTGAAGTTCCCAGTGTAGTACTCCTACCCAATTTCAGGACTTAACTGCATCTCCCCAGGCTTGTGAAGCGCTACTGTGGGCAACTTGAAAGGGGATAGAGGAATGGCACAGAAAAATCAAAACGTTTCCAGTCAGTGTATGGAAATGTGACTGGAAACCGGAGTCTCTCTGTAGCCTTGGAGAGACTTTTAAAACCACTGTCTTGATTTTAAAAGTGCTCCTATCCTCTGGTGGTATCCACATTACTGTATAAGTTTTTGAAAGTGTAACCCTTGCAGAGGATGTGTCACCAGCTGGGGACAACCAGCTGTCTTTGGTTGTTAAATATCAGGTGAAAGTGGTTCAGATAAGTTTTCCAAGAGTCCTTTGTCCTTCTATTCCACCATCACATTGTAGGTTTAAAAAAAGGCTGTCTGCAACTGTATAGATGCTGGAGTAACTGCTTGTGGTGAGGAGCAGATGGCACTGCAGCCTATGCTTAGAGCAGAGCAGATCACCTCTGGCATGTAGGACACATATGGAATGAGGAGGCTGTGCAGATGACAGGACTCACACTGCATGTGAGCTCATTTGTACCCTCACAGCTGACCAGCACTGACTGCCACAGACCAAGTTACACTGCTTAGATCTTAAGCTGTGCTCAGTAAAGACTTGGGCAGCTCTACGTGATGTCTAGTGAGCTTTGGGCTTAAGGTCAACCTCTGTCAGCAGTTGCTCTCTGCTAAAACTGGCTGGATCACCATGCCCAAAGAGTTGTGGTGAATGGAGTGAAATCCAGTTGGTGGCCAGTCAGGAGTGGTGTTCCCCAGGGCTCACTACTGGGGCCAGTCCTGTTTAACATCTTTATCAATGATCTGGACAAGGGAATCAAGCACACCCTCAGTCAGTCTGCAGACACCACCACGCTGGGTGTTGATCTGCTGGAGGGCAGGGAGACTGCAGAGGGATCTGGACAGACGAGATGAATGGGCCAGGACCAA
>NW_010286894.1:0-2226 GCF_000700745.2 Antrostomus carolinensis
GGTCAGTGTGCTGGAGTTATGTTTTTGTGTATCTATAATTCAAGGTCCATCATAGGGGGGCAAATGTCAGAGGGGCATCTGTGGGGCGCTGATGGTCGACCCCGGGTTCCTCATAGACAGCACATCAAGCCTTGTACCAATCTAGACAAGAGCTGGAAGGCAAGCCTTCACTGTCTCCCATCTCTTGTTTTTACCTTGATAAGAAGCAGGCCTAGTAGGGAGACAACCTTGGAGAAGGTTCTTCACGTACCAGCTGTATTTTTCCCCTGGGATCTTCCTCGACACTGTACCTTAGTGTGTGAACACAGCCATTTTCTGATTTTTGGTTACCTCCAGCAATTACTCCACGTATTCCACCCTGTGGTTATAGTCACTCAAGCTTCACAGTGTTTATAGAAACTGAGGATACCACCTGGGACATGTGGTGAGGATTATCTAGTACATATAGTCCTGTGCAACCTATTGGAGGTAACCTGCTTTAGCAGGGGGGTTGGACTGGATGATGTCCAGAGGCCCCTTCCCACTCTGTGATTCTGTGAAAAATAAAAACAAGTTGACCATTCACAACAAAAAGTATTATATTTCCATGAAAACACTGGAGTCCCTAATATACCATCTAAAAGTAAAAATCCAAATAGGTTAAGGTTTACAAACATATCAATCACATATCTAAATTGAATCTCTGTCCCCTCAAGTCTACTCTGAATAGATCTTAATCCTAAAGAAAGCCAGTGATCTCTGCAGACCACTGTATCTTTTGTAGTTTACCATGCTAATTCTGCTCCAAATAGGCTTTCAGTATTGTTGAATAATAAGATAGATTATATTTTTAAAATAAAAACATTAGTAACAATAATATTTCCCAATTTCTAAATTTTCAAGTTCCACAGATTCCTTCACTTTCTCCACATTGCAGAGCCTTTACTGAAACTACTAACAGGAACAAAGATCTTAAAAAGACAGTACACACTCAGAAAACCTTTCTAAAAAAGATTTTTCCAACTGTGTGAAAGAGCAATATTAGAACTAAGGAGAATTCATTAGTTGTGCCTTTCATCAATCATATAACTGAATATGAATATCATCCACCTTACAAGCAAATTTGAAGATGTTATTTTTACTATCCCTGTCTAAGAACAACATTAGGACACATTGCAGTTATTTTCCCTTTTCCAGTTTTCCAAACACTGAAAAAAGGCTGCTGCTTTTACTTTTGAGAACATCTGTTTCATCTTCTAGCCATTATACCAGCATGAGTTTTAATCTGGTTTTATTCTCTAGTGCTCTGTGGGTGGGTCTAAATATTTGTTAACATCACTGTTACTGCTTCCCTCACTTCATTTTCAACATCATCACTGAGCACAATTAATAACCCCACCCCCCCCCAACAGCCAGTGTCATTTTTCCAGACAGTTCTTTATGACACTTGGGTTTACCTAAGTATCCTTCCTATTTTATTTCTAGTTTCCAAGTTCCAGTGACCACTAACAATTCGCTTTCTATGATTCCTTCTTGAGGAAGCTTTTAAAGGCAGCTTGTGCTGAAATAATCTACTGGATTTTCCCATTAATCCAGTTTTGCTATGCAAGGATTTTTAAGATGAGACATTAACAAAGATTGCTTCAGGGATACCACGTTTCTCATCCTTCTGCTGGTGAGCACTTGTGAGACTAAAGTCCATGTGAAAACAGCTCACATACCACAAGCTGTCATGTGTCCCTTGTAGTCTGTCTCTGCTGCAGACTGCAGTACAACTTTACCTGTTTCTTCCATAAACTGAACCAGTGAATGTAAATTTTTTATCCATCTTTTTGTATAATTTCTTCTGCATTTCATCCTCAGGACACGCTCTCTTTGGCATCACTCTTTTCTCCCTTTTCAGCATGGACCTATTCTGGAGAGTCAACTCCTTTCTTACTTTTCAGACTGCCAGATCATGTCTTTCCTCTCACTCTTACGGCAACATATAGAGAAAATAGATTATTTACAGCAAAAGATCATAATTTTGCTGCATTTTAGTTAGTGCTCTGCAGACTGCTAAAGCTCCTTCTTGCAATACTGCTACTGCAGTTAGCGACAGCTAGGGAGGAAATACCTGATGCCTGTAATGCCCCTGCTAAGACTTCACAGAGCTGAAGTTCACCATCAGATAGGTAAAACTAACAGGTCCATCTCCTAACAGGGTTTTCAGGTTTTCTCATCAGCTCAGCTCAACATGCTGAGATC
>NW_010286894.1:2253-6504 GCF_000700745.2 Antrostomus carolinensis
AAATTCATATATAATTCATATTCATTTCTATGAATGTGAATTTTGTTATTCAGTGCATATATTACAATACAAATATCTATTAAAAGAATTACATAAGAATCCATTAGAAAATCCATGGAATACACCACGAGTTATGTTTTGCTCTATAATACTCCCCAAGGTCCTTCCCATGACACGCTCAAAGGGATGGATGATTTTCCATTATATCTCAATCAGCTGACACATTTCACTACAACTCTTCATAATTCAGTCTTCAGGGATTCTCAAACATTTGATCAGATGCACCATTTTTCACTAGCTTTCCCTGAATTCTTTTGAATGGAACCAATATGAGCACTGCTTGACATTTTCTATTAGTAGAGTTCAGTGAAATGCAAAAGAGCAGGATAACTTCTGCCACATTATCAACTTAAGGAATCCATTTATCTGACAGGAAATACCAAATGCTTGGGAAAAAAAAAAAAATCGTGTTAGAAAGTAATTAATTTCACAATGATTTGGTGCAGATCTAGAGACAGAAGTAAGCCAGGCAATACGTGACATAATACCATAGAAATTTAGAGTTCTTAAAACCTTTCTTTTCCAGTAAAAGATATTCAGAGCTGCAGGATGCAGTTAGAGAAACAATGTTGTTTTGCTGTTTGGGTTGCTGCTTTGCAACTGCTGACTTTTCTCATAGATTTTCTCTAAATTCTACAAACTTCTTGTCTGCCTTTTTAACACAACTTACAGTTTCAGAGAAAGGCACAGTCTGATTTCATTTGCAGTTTAGATGGAGGAGAAATGCGGAAAAAAGGCACGGTATCATTCATCATTATACTTGCTCTAAAGAGCCAGAAAATTTCCCTCTGGACGCCTGAGACTGGGGAAGTGCAGTTCTTCCCAGTGGGGAAGCAGGAAACTTGGCAAGTCCCTGCACTCAGTTCTCCTCAGTTTCTGGCTCCAGTCTGGGCTCACTACTCAGCTCCCCACCTTTTCTACAATTGTCCTAATAAAAAAACCACAAAACCATAGCAAATTACTCAAAAGAAAAAAAAAAAAAACAAACTTCACAACACCTGGTATTATACAAAAAAACCACCATGGAGGACTATTTTTAATATTTCTATGCTTAATTTCTCCTCATGAAACAACAGGAAATGTAAAAGCAAAGAAATATTAAGGGAACATCTATAGGGTCAGGTCTGTTATATCTTGGGCCAAGCTTCTATTTTTATTATTATTTTTTTAACATGAACAATAACATACCTGATTTTTAGCTTCCCAAGTTGACCACTAAGTAAATAAATAGATGACAAATCATACTGTAGACCACAATATACAAAGGACAGCAGCTCCTGTTGAGATGCTAAAGAATGCTCAAAGAGCATAGTCTGGGGATGCACAGCCTTTCCAGGACTTTTTACACACCTCTTGAAGCTGTTTGCTTGTAGGCTAAGTGTATGGATACAGGAATTGATAGATGAAGTCCAGAACAAAGTCCAAGGGCAGGACTCAGCATAGAAGTGATTACAATCAATTAGAGTGCATATTTAGAAACATGTCAAAGGCAGGTATTTGAGATGTGACTAATTTGATCCCTGATTTATGTTTACCACTGCTTCCTGTGTTCAGATTTACTATTTTTTTTTAATCAAGGCACCAAGACATGCCCTTGATTAACAAATTTGTGTGTCTTTAATGAGTTTTAGACATACAAGGGATTTAAAAGCATATATAAATCTTGCCAAAGACCTTTTTATTATACAAAACTTATTTAAGCCACACTAGGAACTACTTGGAACATATCAGATAAGTACATTCTTTCTCCTCCCCTTGTTTTATTTCTAAGGTAGAACAGTGGCTAAGCTTTTTAGTTTTAGGGAGAATCCTGAGGAAAGGATTACTGTGATATATGTTACTGAGGAAGTAATTTGCAGAAAAAGGAACCATTTATACACTCCTTGGCCAGCTTCTGGATTATTCAGATTCACCCCGAGCATCTGACAAAGGACTGCTTCAGTGTCCGGGTTTTTTCTGACTTAAAGCTCTAAATAAAACACAGGCTAGTCCTAATTGATGCAAAACAGAACCTCTCAAATGTATACTTCTGTAACACACAGTTAAACAGTCTAATTCCCCTAGCATACTGCATAACAACACTCAGACATCGTAAGCAACAGTACTTGGGACCACATTTAGACCCTCATAGCATCCCTCTCGCACATAAGCGATTGTCACGCTCTTTGTTCAATAATCAGGATTTGTTTCAAACGCCATAAAAAGAGTCTTTCTTGCTCACATACTGAAGACTTTCAACCTAAGCTGTAGTTTAAGGGGTTTTTTTCCCTTTCTGAGCTGCGTATTTCCATGTGACTGATCAAAGCAGAATTCTCCTGTCCTCCCTCTTTAACAAAAGTACATAAGCTGATATACCTCATCGGTCACACAGATTTCTCTTCTATTTTTATCCCTGCTGTGGGAATGACACCTGCTCTTCTTCCAGCAGCTGCTTCTTTGTCCAAACCTGTTCACCAAGATATAGTACATCAGGGTGCAGTATACATGCTGCAGGGATGGTTTGAATTACATGTCAAAAGTCTCATGAGACAGTCTTTTGTCAGGAAACCCCTTGTTAAGATGGTCTCAAGACTAAACCTGCACATTCTCTTGCTAACTGTCAAGACAATCACAAATCTCTACAACTCTGGAAAGTCTGTAAGTAGAAAGAGAGATCCAATTCTGTTGACCAATGGCAGTACCTCATTCATCTCTTTAACTGGCTTTATACCAGTTACTAAACCAAAGAGGGAGGGGAAAAAAACATTTGCAAATCTTCTTTATGTAATTATGGGACAGCTCAGCAAATGTATCTAAATCTAACCCATTCATGCCTGTCCCATTACAAGGTAGCCAAATCCTTGAATAAAATATTCAGATACCTTATCATGTTTGCTGACACTGAGTGACTTCATCTAATGGAATTCATCTAATGATATTGGATTTCATTGTGGTCACTAAGTTTTATACAGTGCTTTCTCACAGAAGGTCCAAAAGACAGATTAACAATCTACAGAAGTGCCTCAACTGAATAGCAATCATGGGTGTGATACCATTCCAAAAGAACATACCCTTCTGCTTAAACAATGTGACATTGAAAGTTAGTTACATATCAGCTAGGCCTAGTCAAGTTTATAGCCTAAAATAGATAACAGGAGACTTGAGGCATCAAATCTTTAAAATACAGTAGATAAGGTAGTGATGCTAGAATAAACTCTTTTTGTGGAGACAGAAGTGTTGTAAACAGGACAAAAGGAGAACTAAGCACGTGCAGAAGAAAAACTCAACTAAAGGGCACAGTGACAAAAGTTTCTATGATAACTAGACAACTCCCGAAGATGACCAGTATGCATGCGAAAAGGACATTTATGTATGCTAATGAGTACTTGGAAATGTAATTAATATGTTAATAATTTCTTGGAAAATTAATGAATTTACATGTTTTGATAGTATAAAGCTTTTGTAGAGACAAGTCGGTACATACAATAGGTGGAGTGATCCCCTGTACTCAAATACTTTTTGTGATAAAACCATCCATCAATATGCATGCATCATTCTCATGAATTTCATTGGAACCCTGTATGTTCTTGAGTCTTAAAGGCATCAGGTGAAAAAGCACTGGAAGCTCTTGGCTGGTCATAAACAATTATGACTGAGAAGGTCGTAATAAGGAACACAGACCTAAGTCTATTAAAAAGCTATTAGATCACCTACACTAGCTATTCAGTAGTATGAAACTAGACTTGGGTAAAATTCATACATGTGCAGTCAACATGTTATATAATCCCTAAACAGTCAAATCTCAGCTGTCACTTCCCTCCAGAGGCATCTCAACCTACTCTATAGGGTCTCCAGAGCCAAAACTCCATTCCTGGCTGTGTGCAGCCTCTCTCCAGGCAACTTGCAGTTGCTCACCCCTTACAACCTTAATCAGGATCCAGAACCTGGTAGCTCTTCTGCTTACTACCCCAGGGTCTTGGTTCAGGAAACATTTTCAGATGACACTTAATGCATGCTGTTGTAATCAAACGTAATCTCAGTAAAGACAGAGATAGTGATAATCTGGTAAAACACACTTGAGCTGTGATTTCTTGACACTCAGTTCTTTTATAATAGCTGTGGTGGGTTGGCCCGGGCTGGATGCCAGATGCCCACCAAAGCCCACTCTACCACTTCCCCTTCTCAGCTGGGCAGGGAGGAGAAAAATATAAT
>NW_010286895.1:0-10502 GCF_000700745.2 Antrostomus carolinensis
AATTAACTCTATCCTATCAAAACCAGGACACCCACTAAAAATCAACTGTTCAAAGCTGGGCCAGTTCTGTCAAGTTGCCCAGCCAAGGTTTGTGAATTACCAGGGATGGAAATTCCACACCTCTTTCAGAAACCCTTTCCAATATTCAACCATCCTTGTGGTAACTCTTTTTTCCTGTATCAAGTGAGAATATCTTGTGTTGTAACTATTGCCTATTGCTTCTTACCCTGTGGCTGGGCACCTCTAAGAAGATTCTGTGTCTGTATTAACATTAATATCTCAATTTTCTATTCTTTTTTAAAGTTTGAACAAAAACAATCCCCTTAGCCTTTCCTTGCACTTTATGTTTTCCAGTCTCATGAGCATGTGGTGACTCCTTGTTGGATGCACTCCAGTACATCCATGTGTTATTTTTCTTGTGCAAGGAAGTTCAAAATTAGATCCAGCACTCCAGATGTAGCCTCACAAGTGGTGAAGAGAGGGAGAAAACAATTTCTGTCAACTCACAGGCTGCCATCTCAGTCATGCAGGCCAAGATGTTGGTAACCATCTTTGCTACAAGGATGCATTTGCACTCCAGATGTAGCCTCACAAGTGGTAAACAGAGGGAGAAAATAATTTCTGTCAACTCACAGGCTGCCATCTCAATAATGCAGGCCAAGACGTTGGTAACCATCTTTGCTACAAGGATGCATTGCTGTCTTCTGTCTCTAGTCTATGCTAGTGTATGCGATTATTCCTGCCCAGATGCTCGACTTTTCATTTACCATTGCTGAACTTCATGACATTTCTGTCAGTCCTTTTCCAGACTATTTTAGTCTGTCTGAATAGCAGACCTACCCTCCAGTATGCTAACTGTTCTCCCATATTTGATATTGTCTGCAAAGTTGCTCAGAGTGCACTCCATGCCATCATTCAAGTTTTTAGTAAAAGCATTAGTCAGTGGTGGCTCAAAGTATTGATCCTTGAGTGGAAGAACTAGTTATGAGATAGACTTCTATTAGTTACACATTGTAGTAATGATCACCACATTTTGAGCATGAGGTCTATCCAGTTTTTTGCTCACTTTATTTTCAGTTTATCCAGTCCATGCTTCATCATTTTTGCTATGAGGATAATATGGGATATTGTGTAAATTCTTTGCTGAAGTAAAATTATGTGACACCATATATGACATAATTTCTTTTCCACATTATATTTTGCATCATCCTGCTACACATTATTTTTCCTATTTCTTCTTATCTTATAAGCATTTTGTTCCCTATGTATCCTTTATTAGATCTGTTTCTCATTTCTCCTAGCTTCCTATCATCTTTTGTAATGTTCTTCACCTCCTTGTTTCTTCCACAATTTCAGTACTTGTCAAGTCCATATTTTCAGTCCTTTGTTCTGCTTTTTGAGTGATAAGAGGGCCAGAACCATTCAAACTCACAGTTAAATCAAAATAATATTACTTTTATTTGCAGAAAATGCAGGAACATGTGTTCACATTTCTCAAGGCACCCTTCACCTTTGAACCCAATAGTATATGTGGAAGACAGCCATTTCTCATGTAAACTTGTGATAACTTCTAAAGATCAAATAAGCTTCCTAACTGGTCTATCGAGTGCAGCCTGTCATTTCAAGTCTATTGAGACTAGCAGGACACTAAATTTTTGAGCCAAGGCAATCTGTACCAGATTAAAATTGCAAAAAACTTCACAAAGATTGAGATGCACAATGAAAGGGCAAGAACCTCAGCAAGTGGATTAATCAATCTCAAAGCCTTTAGGAGGTTTGAAATGTTTTTGTTTATCTGTATCTATCTAGCTATGATAAATAAAATGAGAATTGACTTCTGACATTAATGTAGTTTATTGACTAAGTGGTAAAGGAATACTAAAGCTATAAACATCTGAGAGTCTGCTCTGGTCCAGGACACCTCCTCCTCCTGCTCTGGCATTGAGTGTCTCTGGGGTCTTCTTGCTTGTTATAAGCTCCCAGTGTAGTTACAACTGCCCTCAGGCACAGCATCCTGCTTTGGTGAGGAGTACTCCATAGCCTACACATGGGTATATGCTCTGCCATTGAACCTCTATGGGTTGCAGGAGACCCCATCTGCCTCCCCCTACTCTTCTCCATGCTGATATGGGAATCTGAGGTTCTCTGTCTCCTCTCCTTTTCCTCTTTCCTTATGTCAATGATGCTCTTTTTCTTCAGGTTGATGGTTTCTATGGTCTTTTGTTTGTGCCTGCGGTCTCTTTATGGCTCTCTCCTTCCTTGCCAAGCCGGTTCTTCCCCTCATAAATATGGATTTAAAGAGGCATTCCCCTATCGCAATTGGCTCAGTCTGGGCTGGAGATGGGTCCATCTTGCAGCCAGGGGAGTTTTGTAAAGCTTCTCACAGGTGCCATCCTTATAGCTCCTTCCTCCACTACAAAAACAGCCCCCGTATACAAACCCAACAAAATTTCTCAGCTATACTTTGTGTAATTTCCTCTGCTTGGTTGAAAACAGTATACTTATTTAGTTTGCAAGTAGAAAAGATTTCTTTTTACATGTGTATTTAATTCCTTACAGTAAATTCCCGTGGCTGACAGGATAATTATGTGGATGGAGATTTTGAACTAAATGGTAACAACAACACTTAAAGGAATGAGCAAATACATATGACCAGGAAAAAAAAAAAAAGTATACTCTTTGAGTTCAATGCCATAAAATGAGGTTTAATGTAACTTTGCTCCAATTTTCAAGTAAAATACGCTGTCACAGTGCAAAGTCTCTTCAGTAGCAGTCAGTTCATTCTGGAAATGTGCTAAGGGGGGAAGAGCAAGATAATTGCAAGAGTAATGGTGAGCAAGATGGACAAGGTAATTGGCACTGATATTAAGGATTTCTTATTTTTTGTTTATTGACAACATTGTTGTCATAGTTACTTGTGGCGGATGAAGAAATGACCAACACCGAGATGTCTTCAGGCATCAGGCATCAGCACTTTATTGAAGCTTTGCACTGCTTATATATCCTTTTTTCCTCCAGCACGTCCCAAGCACATGGCAGTCTTTCACTTTTGATTCGTTACCCCTTATCACACATGCGGCGAGCACGCGCCTAAACAATTGACGTGATTGGATAATTCCACATGTTCACGAGCCATTATTTTACTTCTGACTGGTTACTAATTACAGCACATAAACAATCTCTTATCTTGTCTCATACACATTCTTTCTTGTTATTCTGTTTTTTGTTGTTTCATTTTATCTTCGCTTAAGGTCAGGAATTAATTGCTCAAGGCTGAGGCCACCTGCAGCTTCAGCTCTTAAAGCACCAACAGTTACCAACTGACACCAAGAAAAAATTATACATTTATATTAGATTTTCCAAACACATTGAAAATTGAATTATATTACTCTTGCTTTCTCTTTGTTGTATTTGTGACATCACCACATCAAGGCAAAGAAACAAAAAACACATTTGCAAGATGCAGTGATTTTGTCAAGCAAAAATAATGAAAGAATTTTCATGAAATAATTATCAACCCATAAATTATTTTTAAATTTATATTCTTGCTAAAATAAAAAATTAAAAAATAGAGAAAAAATAAATCAGTTGCTTTTCTAATTACAAAGATAATTACACAGACAGCTATTGGTTGTAAAACAAAATTTTATATCTTCACTACAGAAGTTTTGAGAATATCAGATGACAATTTTAATATCAGGATCTAAACTCCATCCAATCCTATGTCTAAACTTTTGGATAAAAACTGTATAACATACATATCTATATTTATATATAGTATGTATATATAACTATAATATATATGTATAAAAATTTATGCAAATTATATATTTATACTTTTTTCAGGAACAGAGTTTTTTAATTTAATATTTCAAATATAAAATAAAAAAGTAGTTTCTGGTTCCTTGAGGAAACCTGGAAATGTGGAAAAGGGGAGATTTCTACAAATCAAAGATCTTTCTTTTACTATGAGACAGAAGAAATTAGCATATTTTCTGTGATTTCATCAAGGTTTCTGTGATTTCATCAAGGTTTGAGTCACAAATCCAATCACAGAAACATTTAAAGTGGCACATATTCCTTAAAATATCTACAATTGAAAGTGCACCTCAAATCTCATTTTAGAGATTTCTAATAAAGGTCATCAGCCATGATGTCATGAAAACTTTCAATGACTATAAAAAACTAATTAAAATTTTCTGAAATTTTTGTATTTATCGGTTCATTTAGACCAATTAAAAAAAAAAAAAAAATCTGTAATACTTCATTCTCTTGTCTGTAGTGGAAAGGAAAACTAATTGACTAGTATAGCAGCTAGCTCTCCAGGAGACTCGAGACTGTATTAGCCACAGGTTAAATCTATTAAAAACACTTTTATTAAGGACTGAACATTCTAAATACTTATGTATACCTGACCTTACCTTATATAAATGAATATGAAATTCATGACCACAAATGTCTCTTCACCTCATATGTTCATCTTTAACTAAAAAAGTTTTACATGACTAAGTTCCCTAGATATGTATGACAGACACATTAACACTTAGTCCCTGACCATCTAAGGAAACTTGCTACATATCTAATGCTTAAACTTTTTTAATTTCAGAGACTGGAAGTTCTTCTATATGTCTGCTCAGCCTGTGAGACCAGACTGACAACCAGGCTGTGAGACCATGGTTCAAATTTCTCCTCTGTCTGACACAGTTTGGATGCAGGTATGGGTGAGGAAGACACTTGCCTTGAAGCTGTCATGTTAAAGAGAATTATTAAATATTTTTTTGGGGTCAGAATAAGGAAATAAGGAAAAGAAATGCCCTGAAACATTTGACACTTTGACTCAAAAACTTCTACTATCCTAGAGAAGGAAGGAGGGTTTTCCACTCCTCTTTTTCAGCTTTTAACATAAGATTCTGACCTATGAATCCTGATTAAACATAAAAAATCTACTGAAGCTCAGTCAGGCACCTAAACTCTGGAAGAAATGTCTTTAAAACAAACATTTTCTTTAGTATTTCTTACTGATGTATTATTTTGTATGCTAATCACTGAATTTCTTTCTGAAGTGCCCAGCTCTCTTTCTGCAAAGCATAGGTATATTTACTACAAAACTAACAAGATTACAGGCATTTGTAGTACTAACAAGAAAGAGATTAAAATGCTGGGGAAAAATAAAAATTAAAAAAAATTCTTAGCCAACATACCTTAAATTCAAATGCATAAGATTTCTTCATATCCAGCTCACAAGACAATAGGTTCATGGTCACTGTCAGACTTTTTGTGACACATAAAACCTCATCAGGCAAAGATTTGAGTAAGAAGTCTTTTTTTTGCTCAGCTCCACCTTAAGAGTTCTCTAGGGCTTAGAAAGCTGTCCACAAGAAGTTAACTGACTGTATATTAAAACACTAATTTCTGCCTCAGTGGGCATTATTCGTATTTCATTTTCATCTTTTAAAAAAACTGAACTGTGCATTACATTCAAAACATAAAACTTGGCATTCATATACATTTATATTAATGAGAGTAATACAAGATGTTTGTTACTGGCTTTAATTTCAGCCATCACATCTGAGCCAGCAAATGGCACACTAGCCAATTATTTTGTGATGAACTGAAATCCAACACTGTTAATGAAAAAAACATGAGAGAACACTTTAGGAAAAAACATCCCCTCATCAGAGAAAATAAAATATTTCTGTTCTTCAACAAGTTTATCCTAAATTTTTAATACCTTTAAAAAATATATACATATCTGAAAATAAAAGGAAAAGGTTTAGATGTCTTCAAGCTAAACAGAATTCCCTGAACATTCTCAGTTATACATGGTATATTTTATAGTTCAACCATGATTTACTTTGGATAAATTAGAATATTCTAAAAATGTTTTCTTGCCAGTTATTTTTACAGAAGTAATTCTCTATGGATTAAGACATATTTTTATCCTTAAATACATACACACCCAATGAAATCTAAAAATTGTTGTATTTGCATAATTCTAGAGTTGGGAATACAGTTTCTTTAATCACTCTCCAATAGCCTATTCAGCTTTTCCTTTGAACTGAAATAACTCTACACTCTGTTATACAAGCTTTTGTTGAAAAAGTTCAATGTAAATACCACTGCTAAACTAAATTCCAACCATTTTGAAACACTTGAGCCTGAGATTCCTAATTCTGTGCTCACTGGCAAGTTATGAGGGTCTAGAACAATACTTCAGTAGTGTTCAGTATCATCACACTACGAAGGAATCAGGTGACCTGTCCTTTTTCCTGCTATCTGTTGCTTGCATTAAACTACAGCAAGGGACCTGCCTATCTAGAAGAGAGAGCCTACCAGACACTAATAATTGCTTGGATAGACTGCCAGGGAGAACTGAACACCATTTTCTTAAAAAATGTACCAGAAGCGGTATAAAGTAACCTTTGCCAAAGCTAACCTTCAGTTCCCTATTAGTAACTTATTGACATGGTTTTGTCTAGTTTTTAATTAATGTATAGTTGAGAGGTTTCTGACTTGTGTCTCAGCCAGTGCTTACAGAAAAGGTCAAACTGTAGGTACCATAAAGTTGTTTGAAAGTCTTTGTTTTTTTTGGATTATTCTTTGATTGCAGTTTTAATAACAATTATAATTATGTGAACTATAGTATTTTTTTTAGAAAAGAGCTAAGCTAAAACTATATTTTCTTTCAAAACTAGGTATGTGATATCAACTGTTAACAAACCAAAAAGCTTTCTGAATAAAAGATCTATAACTGTATTGAAGAGTAAGTGACACCAGTTTACAATTCTAACGATTTAACTTAACACAAAACATTGTTTTGCTGAAGATTCTTCAGCTTCCATAAGTGGGCTATGGGTTTGAGCAAGAAGGTAGGTACTAAAAGAGGAGATGAATCTCAGCCTAAATGGCTAAAAGTGAATTATCCAGTTCTGGAAACTAATTTTTGCCAGTGCTGATTTAGATTTCTACAACTAATGCACGCTATATCAGGAAGGTGAAATAAGTTTCAGATATATAGGACACAGCTTGTTTTTTTGCTGAGTTATCTACACTATCCAAAATGCAGACATAAAAAATACTTATATGCTTAAAAATCCAAGATCTAGAATATAATTAATTTTGTATGATTTCTAAACCTGCCTACCACTGCAGATGCGACCTCATTTCATGTGAGAATTATAGGATTCCTACAGTTCTTAGAAATGTCTTTCAGTCAAGGTAAGTGTTAGTCTTCCATGTAAAACCAGAGTGTTAGCTGGTAAGGGTGATGTCCAACTTTTTAATGACAGCTTAAAATTAAGATCAGCCATGACAAAGTGGATGTATTTTTAGAAACTACTAGAGAAAAATCCAGCAACATTTCAAAGAACAAAATGCTGTTATTTCCAGACCCTATTTGCCCTCCTAGCTGAGCAAGCACTCAGAAATGAATTGCAGTATTTTATAACTTACATATTATTCTGCAGGATCTATTTCTGACAGTTCAGTGGTTTAGCTTTCAAAATAATTGTGAGAAGAAATTTTATGCAGAGCACTGTAAAGACTGAAACTTTTTTGCAAAATCAATATCATCTCAGAGTGAGAAAGACTTAAACCCCTCATTTCCTGAACAAGTGCTTTGATTACTGTCTTTTCACTATTTTATTACCTTGGCCAGTAGCCTAAGTCAGTGAAGCATTTTCTAAGTTTGGCTAGATATTTGGGCTTTTCCAGCAAGCTATATGAAGGGAAGACTATTTTATGCTTTTTCACAGAAGGCAGCTGCTGTTCTAATCTGTGCTATAGACAGATTAGTGTGGTGGGGATTTACTACAGTATAATTTTTGTCAGAAAAGTTTTAATTTGAGCCTTGATGCATGGTAGGAAGTAGAGTCACCTTAGTTGGCTAGAGGAGGCTCTGACATGGTGTTCTTTAACTTATACATCCATAGATGGAGCATTTTAAAACTCTTAAGTGCTTTGCTGGTTTACACTCTCATTTTTTAAATGCCTACCAATTTACCCATACATTGTTAATTCTTTTGCACAGTGTTGTAACTGTAATTCTGCTTAAATTTCATTTATGTCAATATTGTATAAAACAAGCAGGAACCAAAAACATAAGTTGCAGTTTTAAACCTCTTCTCCATTTAAGACTGAAGAAGAAATTCCCTAGGGTGGCTTAGATAACCTAGTTCAGCACTGACACCTTTAACTTCATTTTAAGTAGATACAGTCTGCTCTCTGCTCTCAGCTTGGTGAAAAAGAATGAAAAAGAGTGAATTCTGCAGTTTCACTGCACATCTCTCTTCCTCCTCTATGTACTTAGCACTATCAGGGAACATGCTTATATCACACACAGTAGTGACAGCAAATCCTTTTTTCCTCATGTTTATTGTATAGAGCTAAACATTAATCAGTTTATGTCCTTAGATTGCTGGAATTCTCCAACTTGTTGAAGATACTTGAGGCTTAGAGTTTATCCCCTGGTTTGAATTTTCAAAGCTATGAACTTGGAGCAGTTTTTCAACTCAGTGACATGCATTTTTAAAAAGTTCTAAATAAGTAATGCGCATGTTAAAAAGATAGTGTGGAGGAGCCAAAATAAAAAAAGAAAGCTCATACAAGCTGACAACCTCAGGAAATGTAAAGCAAATAACAAAGCCCCACATCTGTTTCACACTGCAGTGCAGAGCTATTTCAGGGACAGCTTGCCAGTCTTCCAGTAAGAAGTATTTGTAAACAAAGTTCAGAGAAAGAATAAAAAATCCTCCAAACTTCTGGTTATTTCTTCAGATGTTTTTTAATAATATTTGCATTATTTTGAATCTTTGAATATATACTGACTATGTATGATTTTAGCTATTATGTGTTGTTCATGTCTGGTTTTCTGACGTATTTTACTTTTTTGTCTGACTGTATTACACAATATATTTTAAGATTTTAAACTCTTGTTACCCTAAATATAATGATCATATCAAGCTTCAGGGCTACACAGGTGAAACAATACTTTGTCTGTTGATCTCACTGTAGTTGTAGATACAAGCAGAAACTGAACTACTTGTGTAAGTATGAAAAAAAACCTCTGAACATGCCTATAAATAAATATTTTGATCCCTAAACAACTCCAGTGCTGAAAACTTAAAAAACTAAAATGAAATTCCTAGAACAACAATTTTGATTGTAGACACTGAAAGTGAGAGCTAGTCAACTCTTGAATGTCCTAATACTTTTGTTGAACTAAGTTGCAGGGACTGATAATTTAACAGCTCAGGCCAGTTTCTTTTCCCTTATCCTATTATAATTCAAGCATAACTGTAATGCTATTTACATTACTTTAAGCATGATACTTTATCCCCAGATATGTAATTTCTTATCTTATTTACATAGTAACTTAATAGAAACATATTCGTAAATCAGATAGCTGTCCATTTTCACAAACTACAAAAACCTGGGGATCATAATTGTGCTAATTAAATCATTCTCACAGAAATTTTATATTATTTAGAATATAAATTTCTGCTTAGTTTTGTTTTTCTTAAGTCAATAAACTAATTGTTAAGCACAAGAGACATCTTCAGGAAAGGTTGCTAGTATTTCACACATTGTGTTTCTTGTGTCTTGACAAACCTTCACCAAGGCAGGTAGATCTGATGTGTTCAAACAGGTTCATAGAACGTTTAGGGTTGGAAGGGATCTTAAAGATCATCTAGTTACAACCCCCCTGCCATGGCAGGGAACACCTTCCACTAGATCAGGTTGCTCAAAGACTCATCCAGCCTGGCTTTGAAAACTTCCAGGGAGGGGACATCCACAACTTCTCTGAAAGTTCACAACTTCACAACAAGTCAAATACTGTAATCTCAGTGACAAAACAAAACAAAACAAACACAAATAAGGATTTTTTGTTGTTGTTGGTTTTGTTTTTAAAGGTTGGGAGATAGCTATTTCAGTAAGGAAGGGTTTGAAAACTGGACTTGTATGTATATTCTGTGAGCTATGTAAGAATGTCTGCATACTCAATATTGATTACTCTGGCTGGATTGTGAAGAATTTGCCCTATCATTTCCTTCAGACAGTAATTCAGAAATTTATTTGCCCTACGCTTAATCACAGCTGCTGATTTTAATTACTGCATGTATGAGGCTTGGGAAACAAATATATCCCCATGGGAATAACGGAAATTAAAGAAAAAAAGGTACTGCAACAAGCTTACAAAAAAATACTGCAAAGCCTAAAAAAAAAAAAAAAAAAAAAAAATCACTTGTCATGTGTTGTATAAAGTTCAAAGTTACATCTCTGTTAAAACTCCTAACTTCTCTAATATACTTCAGCTTTCACTGGCATGTTCATATGGTTTTACCTATTTGGCTTTTCAAATTAACAACTACATTGTCTGGGTTCCTGTGATACCATCAGACATTAATTTGTCATGATTTAACTCTACCTGGCAACTAAGCACCATACAGCTTCTAACTAATTCCTCCCCCCCTCTATGGGATGGGGAGGAGCAAAAAAAAAAA
>NW_010286896.1:0-7998 GCF_000700745.2 Antrostomus carolinensis
CCTGCCCATGCTCCTGGCCATGCTCCTGCCTGTGCTCCTGCCCACCTTCCTGCCTGTCCACCATGCAGGGCCAGGATGGGGCCATGCAGCCAGTCAGGCTGCTACCAACAGCCATGTCTGGCTTTCAAGCTCCAGTGCACCGTTCTGGGATCCTGTGATCAGCCCCTGACTCCAGCAGCATGGGCTGGGGCAGTGAGCCAGCCCGGGGGAGGTGTGAAGGTAGAGCTCCCCAGGGCACGGCAGAGGGATGTCACTGTGCACTGGTGGTGAGGGATGGCTCCTTACCCTGCACCCTTCGCCAGGCTTCCTGGCGTCCCAGCCAGGCAAAGGCCCAGCCTGCACGTCCACTGGTGAGCTCTTCCCACCCAACTGAAAACCACGTCTGATGCTTGTACCATAACCAATTGGCTGGGGGTGTTTGTACACATTTTGAACAATCTGTAGAAATTTTAATTAACCTGTTGCAAGATTCTTTCTAGAAGTATGAAGTCGTGGGGTTGTTTGTTGTTTTTTTTTTTTTTTCCTTTGCAAGTCTTTTTTCACTTTTGATGGGTTTTGAGGGTTTTCTTTTTGTTTCTCTTTGTTTTGGGGGAAGAATCAAACACAGGCACAGGTTGTTCAAGTCTGTGATTACCTTTATGTACAATTATTTCATTTTCATCTGTTTGGCTTCATTGATTTTTCTTTGTGTGTATTGCCCACCACTATAGGCAGTGAGTCCACGAATTGTGATGATCCTTATCAATGGTACACAATGCACAGACAAATAAAGTTTGTAATGATTCCTGATGGATCCAGTAGTGCTCCTGCATATTCTCTATGGAAAACCCTTCCCTCCCTTCCCGTGTCTCCCCCTACATTGAACCCATCTCTTCTTTACTCATTGGTTTGTCTTCATTGTGTTTGTGCTACTGAGGGGGGGAGGAACGGTGCCTCCGCACGCCCGCTCCTGCCCCATCTCACGCTTTTCCTCCTGCTCCATCTCCATCGTGCTCTGGGCTTGGTGTGCTGCTGTGGTGCAGCCAGGGCTGGCAGAGCTCACCCCACTCTCAGGGGGATGCAGGAAACCACACAGGGACAAAGGTGCAGTGCAACCCTTCTGGGGCCAGGAGCTGCTCCTGTGCTGGGTTGCCGTCGGCACTGGCTTGCCCGAGGCTCCAGGAGAGCCGTGCATATACCCCCAAGGTGCTCAGCAGCCTTTCTGCTTGTGTCCTCTAGTTATATAGCACTGTTCCTGCTCTCGTGGAGGAACAGTGCTATATATGATGTGATATATATGATATCTCAGTGCTATATGGTGACTCGTGCTAGGTTAAGCCACTAGCTAATGATGCCTGGGGAGTGCAAGAGGTGCATTACTAGGGCAGGGTCCATGGGTGCAAAAGCAGATCTGAGACACCACGTGAGGTCGCTGAGCAGGCGGGGAGCTCAGGCTGCTCTGGGCAGCTGCCTGCCCATGCCCAGGTGCTGTGGGCTGCTTCTGACCCACACGGCTCAACAGAGCCAGCACCAAGGAGGAGAAAAGTCTCCACGTGCCCAGGGATGTTGCTTCTCCCTGTGTTTCATCCAGCATCTGTTGAGCTGTCCTCACATAAACACTCCCCTGCGATGCTTCCAAGGTCCCGCTCTGACAGCTGAACTCCAGCACCAGCTCCAGAGCTGGGTCCCAGGCAATCGCTGCCTTCATCTGGTGGGGCTCTGCCTGCTCCTTCTGATGAGGCGCATGGACCTGGGGTCCTGCCCATGCTCCTGCCCACCTTCCTGTCTGTCCACCATGCAGGGCCAGTATGGGGCCATGCAGCCAGTCAGGCTGCCACCAACAGCCATGTCTGGCTTTCAAGCTCCAGGCTAGACACTTGCCAGCAAGCAAAAAGAGAGAGGGCAGGAGGTGGCTGATTTGACTGCAGTGTTGATCATGATCGTGTCTGTAGAGGCCCCCAAGGCAGTAAAATCCCCATCTGCGATGTGAGGGCGTGTGTGGCAGAGCAGGTAACTCACGCAGCCCAGCAGCCAGAGGATTTAACACGATCTCTGGGCTGTTCTCACGTGAAACTGGCCTTTCCCCACACCCTAAGCTGCTTTTTGCCAGCTGTGCCACCAGCCTTGCTCTCCCCGTGGGTGCTCAGCACCCTCCAGGATGAGTGTGGGTCGAGCTCCAACGCTTGTCAAGCCCCAGGCGAACACAGCTGATCATGTCTGAGCGCTTTGCCCGGGCAGTGAATTATGAGAGCCAAGCAGCTCTCCTGACCCAGTAATTACATCTACTGAAAGGTGATGTTGGTATTTTACTCTCATAATTTGCTTCTCCAGAATGAATTGCAATCGCTGAAGTCATTAACAAGTCGAATGGGATTTGTGTAGCAGCTCGGTTTAACAGGCAGTAAATAACTGTTCTGCTCACAGAGCTTTCCAGAGGGAGTGATGGAGCATTGCTTGCTAAGGACAAGGCCTAAATCACCCAGCAAACACCAGCCTTGTTTATGCAATTATTCTCTGCCTGCCGCATGCTGTTTGGCATCTTTAATGAGCTTATGCAAAGCGTGACGTGTATTTGCTCAGTTGCTCATGGAGGAGCCATGGATGAGCAGTGAGCCTTTTACCTGGCTGCTGCCACACTGTGCCAAGGAGGAGAAGGACCACTCCACCAAGCCCTGGCCACCCACCTGCGTTTGGGAGGGTGTAATGCCTGTTCTTCTGCACCAACCTCATCTTTAAACCAAACCCTCCAAAGGCAAAAAGAAACTGCCCTCCTCTGCGTGACAGCCACAGCATGTGGAGCATGTCTCACCCCATGGGGCACAACCCCATCTGGTACTTCCCATCTCCTCCTCATCCCTGACAGCCTCCCCACCCTCCCTTGCAAAGGAAGGGCATCGAGCATCTCTGATCAAGCCCTGGGCTCAGGGACGTTGCCAGAAACAACACTTCAAACCATCAGCCTCTGTCCATCCAGCTGCTGTCACCCCCTTTCATCACCCTGCTCACCAAAACCCTGCCATGGAAAAGGGAGCAGCACAGTGCAAAGGATGTTCAGAGATGGACATCCAAATAACTCAACAGGCCACTGCAAGGGACAAAGGGAAGGAGCACACGGAGCAGTGACAGCCCTGAGCATCTTAGCAAAACCATATCCCTGGCTCTTCAGGGGCCAAGGGGAGAGGAGGCCAATCCCAGCCACAAGGTGCAAAAAGGTGCAGGGACTTTGCGGGTCCCTGGTGCCAACAGGAGCCACAAACCTGCAGCATCTCAGGGTTGAGCCTCCTGTCCCTGTGTCACCCATTTCCAGGCAGCCTGCAGTAGTTCTGGAGATTACAAGAGTCGTTTGTGCATCTTAGAATCATAGAATCATAGCATCACAGACTGGTTTGGGTTGGAAGGGACCTTAAAGATCATCCAGTTCCACTCCCCCTGCCAGCAGCAGGGACACCTTCAAAGGCTCAAAGCCTCATCCAGCCTGACCTTCAACACTTCCAGGGAGGAGCAGCCACAGCTTCTCTGGCCAACCTGGGCCAGTGTCTGACCACCCTCACAGTGAAGAACTTCTTCCTAATAGCTAATCTAAACCTCCCCTCTTTCAGATTAAACCCATTTCCCCTTGTTCTGTCATTAACTGCCCTTATGAAAAGCAGTTTGCTGGTAGCCCCTTCAGGTCCTGGGAGGTGCTATAAGATCTCCCTGGAGCCTTCTCTTCTCCAGGCTGAACAGCCCCAACTAACTCAGCCTGTCTCTCAGCTCTTCTTCCTCGCTTTCATCCCTTCCTTAAAGGACAAAGGGGAAGAGGAAGGCTTTGAGCCCTTTCTGGTCATGAGCCTGGATGCAGTCTATAAACTCATAGTGCTATTTCTGCTACAGGCAGGGAGGGGAGAACCAGAGCCCGTGTGTTATTGTTACAGCTATTTTTAAATGTTTGGTTAAGAATCAAGTGTATTGGGGGCCATATACATACCTAAGGAGGAAGCTCAGCTGCGTTCCTGGAGGGGCAGAGCTGACCATAGCCAGAAAGTGACAGAGAGAGAAAAGAGCGAAAAGTTAATGCCAGAGGGTGTCATTCCAGGAGAAAACCCTGCGTTATTTTTCTGTAGGCTTTGGCACCCGGGCCAGCATGTTTGCAGAGCACCAGGAACCTCTCTGGCCTCTCTTGAGTGTGAGATGACCGACCACACACACACACACACACATGCCCAGCACAGCTGCAGCAAAGCCTGTTTATCTTGTAGAACATTGACTTGTGCAGGAAAGAGTCCAGAGGCATCTGTATTCTTGCAAAAAGCACCAAGGGACAATAAGCACAGTGAGATTCCTCACCTTTTAAGGACTTGAGCCTTCCTCCTTTTGGAACTGGAGGTGCCGAGAGCTGCTCAGCAGCCAGCAACACCCCTCACGCAGAGGGAAGGGACGCTGCAAAGGAAAGGAGCTTGTCTGGCCAAGCAGGAGCTGTTCTTAGCAAAGATAGCCAGAAGATTGCTGTTGCCAGCAGGATTTGCTGTTTACAGCACATCCCTTAGAGCATCCAAAGAGTCTCTGCATGGTCGTGCTCTCTCTCTGGAGCACCCCAAGAATGGCCAAAACCGCCCCCCCCTGAGCACCCACTGTCCCTTGGGCAGCTCACAGCTCTCTCCTGAGGTGCATGCCCTGCTCCCTCCCTTGGCTCCTTCCCACCCTCCCAAGGTGACCTCTCATGGGGCTCCCCTGGAAGTGTGAAGGAGGGCACTGGGGTTTATGCCATTCCCCAAACAGGTGCTGCAGAGCACTGCTGAGTGGTGGAGCTGGGTGCTGCCGGTGGGATGTCCAGCATCAGAGGGCAGGGGGAAGGGAGAAGTGCCGTGGGGTCCCACTCAGATCTGGAAACCCCCTTTTAGGCACTGCCACTGCATATCCCCTCGCCCCAGCTGCCGCGGCTAAGGACGAGCATCTTGGTTTCTGCACAGTCTCCAGTTTTTTGGGCTGCCTGTGGGCACCAGCCCCAGGCAGTGTATTTATCTCTTTGATTCCAAATAGCCCTTGATATGTTGGACACACTGAAAAAGCTCTCTGTCCCTCCCAGCACACATACCCCACTCCCACCAGTGTGCAGTTCCAGGTAGTGGTGGGAAGGAGCATTAGCAATGCACCAGGAGCATGTACTACCTGACTTTGGGGTCCTCCAGCATCCCCCTTGAGCCATTTCAAGGCCACAAAATGTCTGTCTGTGCACAGTGATAATCCAGCTTGGGGCTTGCTCTGCGCTAGTCCCTCCATGGAGCCTCTTCGCACGTCCTCTTCCTTCAGGCTCCCTGCAACCTTCTCTGTCCCTCCTGCCCCACAACTGGGAGCTTCTCATGTGGGACAACTTCTCCTCTCTCACTGGGCCCAACAGCAATGCTTGTTAGCTCAGGCTTGCTGTCTGTATCTCAGGGCAAAGATTCAATGCTCCAAAAGACGTCTTGAACTTGAGCCCCCTGCAAGCAAAGGACCATGCAAGCTTCCATGCAGCAGAGTCAGATGTCAGCTTGCTGAGCCCTTCCTGCTCATCACCCAGGCACGGTGACATCCACTGCCTTTATTTGAGTCCTTCACTCATGGGTTTTTGGAAGAGTAAACATTTCCACTGAATTCCCACCATTATCAAGTCTCACAGATGCTCCAACTCCACTCCCCACTCCAACCCTGCCTCTACACTTCCAGAGCAAACTCATTGCTTGAACTGAGGGTTCAAGATCCACCTCAACTCCTTTCTCTGAAAATGGAGCCTGTTCTGGGTGCTCTAAACATTCTAAAACTTAATGTATCTGCCTACAAAACTTTCCTGACCCTGCTTAAAAAGGACAGAGTTTAAGTCAAGCAAGTTGCAATGGCTTGGGATGCTTATCCACACTTGGAGCTCCTTGCAGGTCATGGAGGACAGCCACAGGGCTCTCCCTGCACCTCCTGACCTCTCTGTTGAGGTTGGATTTATTCCTTCTCCTTTAGTTCTATCTTGGACGAGTCCCTTACAGATGATGGCAGGGCGAGACCTGTGTGGAGTACAGCCTTGCTCTGTTTTCTTGATGAAAATTGCCATGGCAGTCCATGACACTGTCACCACCAGGAGCTTGTGCCCCCCTGCCCCAACCCCTGGCAGGCTCCTCACTTACAGAAACATGAGTTTCTGGCAGATAAACCTCTTTGCAGAGATACTTCGAAGCGTGGAGAATTGCTGAGTGACTACAATTGCTGCACTAGCAGAGGTTAGATTGGATCCTGGTGATGCGAATGTGTCCCAGGTTGCTATGGGGCTTACTCAGAAGCACTGATGAAAACTTTGGCAAACTAGTGACGTTGTGACTCCCGGGGATGTAGGGAGGTGCACGACCAGACTTCTCCTTGCTGGGTGTGATGCTGAGGTGTCTCCCTTGCTTTCAGCTCTAGCCCTGTGCATTGCCTGGGTCTTGCCTTGCAACAAGAGCTGTGATTAGATGCCCCTCGGATAAAATCCCCCTGTAAACAAGGTGAAAATGAGCCAATGCCAGTTGCATCTTCATTTATTTGCCCCATATTGCTTCCTCTATCTTCCAAGCTCTTGAGAAAACATGCTCACACAGCGAGCCATGCAGGAGACCTTCTTGTCTTGCTCTTAATCAGGAAACATGCACCACTTCTAGCAGCTCTGGAGAGCACAAGATTGCGATAATACTTGTTATAGTCACTACGTTAGCAAGAAAGAAAACATTATTTATATTTTTCCCTGATGACAACTCAACTTCTGACAACACTTCTCCAGGTTCTTTTTTCCATAATGCATTAAGCATTAGGAGGCAAATAACCCAGCTTTCAAGACTACCTGTTGAGGACATTGTTCATCAGTCCAGCAAAATGGTTTTATTTGTGGATGGAGGGGAGAAATTGGTAAACTCTCCTAAGTTCTTCTGCTGGAAAAACCACATACCTGCTGGTAAAAGCCACAAAATGCCAAGTTTGGTACAATGCAACCCTCTGTATCCCGGGTCTCTGTGCCAAAGAGATGTGGCATGAGGTTGTAAAATCAAAACCATGTCTTCCTGAAGACCACTCAGCAGTGATGGGCATCTTTGGACTTACCACTGTCCCTAGGACATCCGGAGAGGTCTCTGGCACAGCTGGTGTTCACCAGGTGCAAATGTCACTGTTAAGCAAGAAGAAGACACCACGTGCTACCCACTACCCCAACAAATAAGCCTACAGGATATTCCCAGCAAGAAGCAGTTGGGGAGCAAAGCTCAAAGGCAGCAGGTTCCCCATGGGACTCTCTCCACGTCACTGCCGCAGCAGCATCTGGCAGGCAGAGCTGAAGGAGAGCTGAGCTGCCCAGGCTTGTTCATCAAGGTCAACAGCCTTGATTTCAGCCAGAGGTGCCTGCAGGGAGTGGCCATAATATTCTGAAGAAGAGGGAAATGAGATGGGAATTAGTCAAAATCCAAGGGTAACGGTCATTCAGCAGCGTTTCTAATTTTCTGCTGTAATGAAGTGACGCGGTTATCTCGACGCTGAGTGACCGCTCCAGTTCTCAAAAGCCATTTCTGGACACTTGAAACGCGGGGAAAGCGACTGCTCCTCTTTCTAGAGTAGAAAACAGGCTGCTGCTATGAGCTTGCAGAGAAACGCATCTGTCTTGGCAGAGATGTAATTCAAATCAGCAGCTTCTTCCCCTGTCCACTCAGGAGTGGAGGGACACTCGGACAGGGAGTCGGCAGCTGCCTGTGCAGCCTGTCCCAGGGATGCTGGATGTTCCTCATGGGTGATGCAGCCCAGGGCCCCCTGTAATGGCAGGATGCAAGAGAAAAAGAGCTCAAAATATCTCGCTAGTCCTCAAAGGCAAGGAGAACAGCTAGTGGCTAGATCCCGTCAGGCAGGCAGGCAGCAGGCGTGGGGTGCTGGGGCACAGCTAACCCACCTCATGGACACCCTGTGCTGGGGCGGTGGCTGGGGACAGCCCTGTTGAGGCAAGGTTGTCCTATGGTATTTTTGATGTGCTGGAGCACACCGATGATGTTCTCCAAAATG
>NW_010286896.1:8094-10848 GCF_000700745.2 Antrostomus carolinensis
GGCAGAGAAGAGGCTGCAACCACCGTTCCCAACACACCCAAAGCACCGGTGAGCCCAGCCACCCACCATGATCATCCCCCATGTCCCTTGTCACCCGTCATCCTCTGCATCCTCCCTCTCCCAGCCACAGGGTGCTCTAGGGCTGACAGATGTCTTGTGCAAACCCTGACCGAGAGAGAGCGAGAGATCTCCAACAGCCCCACGCACCCCACCGGGGATGGGGCAGGCAGACCCCGGTTGGGCAGAGCCAATTTTTTCCAAAGCAGGGCTGAAAGGAGAGCATGAAGAAGAAATGGCTTGGCTGGAGCTGGAAACCAGAGTATGGGTCATAAATTCAACCCCACTTTCCCTCTGGTGCCATGAGTTAGCACGGCTCTGGTGATGCGAAGCCCCCACACCAGCTGGATCAGAGCTGAGGGTCACCCCTGGGCTCAGCAACCCCTGATCTCTCTCTGTCTCTCTCGTGGTTCCTCATAAGTTCAGTGGCACAATGCAGCTACTTTACTTGAAAAGCCATAATAGTTGTTGGTACGACTCTTTTATTACTGTCGATTTATATATATTTGTTGATAAAAGAGGTCATCTTGGGAGACATTTGTAGTCTACTGGGAAATAATTATCTGATGCTGTATATTCTGTACATGCTGTATAAACAAAGCGACATATTTAAATCGAAATGTTCAGTGGACTCGGTGGCACATGCTGAGAGGGGAGGTTGGGGTTGGGCAAGCATACTCCTTGGACCACCACTCCAAGCTCAGGCTTGGAGTCCCTGGCAGAGTCACCGTCCTGCTGGGGTCCTGGCCAAAGCCCAGGGCAGGATCTGGCCACGGCACAAGGGCGAAGCTCCCTGGGTGCTGCTTTTCCCCATGCAAAGGTGGAAGGAAGCGACTCGGTGGGTGAAAGCAGCTTGATCTCCATCCTGGGGGTGAAGCACAGGACCGGGCACGGCTTTGTTCATCAGAAACTCTCAGCGCAGCGAGCTCAGCATTGCTGCTCGCTTCCCTCCTCTCCTGCCCAGGGTGGCCACCACCCAGCGTGACATCTCCAAGCCTTATGGTCAGAGAGGGACGATTCCCTGCGGGGAGATGTCCGGCAGCAGCAGTGACTGGCTCTGAGCATCCGGCTCCTCCAACTCGTTCCCGTGCTAATCCCGTGTGACGGCACCAGCCACCCTCCCCAGCACGTTTTACAACAGCGACGAGCTGCGACCTTCTAACCTGACACACGCTGTTAGAAAACCTGTTTCATACTTTCTGTGGTATCGATCTACAACTTTTGAAATCATTGGAGACAGTTGTGGTAGCCTAAAAATTGTGCTGAGCTCATATATTTTTATATTTGTGGTGTTTTCCTATTAATAGAGAGTAGTGAACCAGTAACCCTATAGCTGAAAGTGAACTATTCAAAATACATATACGACTGCAGAAAATATTTGTAAAAATAATTTATTTGAACTCTTCTGCCAAAGATAGTTCTCTAATGATCTGTACAATGTCGTTTCTCTCTTTTTGCTCTGAATGTCATTGTGAAAGCACCTTTCTCCCCACTATCTTTTGAAAATTTGCTTTTTTTGCAACTTTAAGGGCAAAGAAACATGCCAATGATTTTTTTTTCCCACTGGAGCAGTAAATGAAGTAGAAGGGAGGCACGAGACAACTTTATAATGGTGATAAACGGGATCCAGTAACAATCACTCGGACAATCCAGTTTCTCCTGTAGTTTTTCTCATGGACAGATGGGTTTCAAAGCCCAGGATAGTTCTCCAGCAGGAAGGTCTTGGTTGTGGCTGCTGCTGCTGCACAGCTCACCTGAAGGAGAGAAATCTCTCAACTGCCCATGTGAAGGCTCAGGGCGTTTGGACCCCAAATGTAAATTCTGCCTCTTCATTATTTATAAGCGCGGTATCTTTATTAGCCCTGTGGCACATGGGTAACCCTCGCTCAGGGCTTTGTGGGGCTTAACCTGGTGAGGTCTGGCCCCCTCCAAAGCCATTATTCCCACAACACACCTGGCGTTTGTTCAGAAATTACAAATATTTTTATAGGGAAAAATCTTATTTCCCTTCTTCATTCCTTCCTTTTCAATGCAAGGAAAATCCTTCATTATCTCCTGTGATCCCCAAGTCTGTTGCGGTGGAAATACATCCTCACCACGTCCACTAGCCTCCACCATATCAGAGAGATTTTTGGCTCAGGTATTTCTTTTTGTTTGGTTGGGTTTTTTTTTTGGTTTTGCTTCTGAGCAGGTTTGCAGTTTCTTAAATTTCTTGGTCATAAAGATCCGGAGGAATTAATTGATAATTAAGAAGCGAGAGTCCTGTTCCTCCAGCGAATGGGCTTCCACGTGCAATTCAACTTCTGACTCAGCGAAGGTCAGGCACGTCTGTAAGGAAATGTTTGATTGAACCAGCACCCAGAAATGTGGATTCCCAGCCGTGGGGTGCGTATGGGTGTGAAATCGCTGTCCGGCGGGTGTAGGTGTCCATCCACTGGTAAAGCACACGGTGCAGTCTGAATGTTAGTTCCTCTGTGCCAGGAGCTCCCTGAATTCAGGGTTAGGCAGCTGGTGCATCACAGGGACAGGCAAGCGAGTCGAGGAAGATGATGGTGAGAAGAATTGGGTTTCTGATCACTGTGCATTTTGTTAATTAGTGATTTCAAATAGTTTTATTTTTACCAAAAAACAGATAATCTTTATTCCAGTAAAGACAACTGTTGACTTGAGATATATATATATAAATATATATATATA
>NW_010286897.1:0-402 GCF_000700745.2 Antrostomus carolinensis
AACCCCAACACGTGCCCCGTGCCCCGCAAGTACCGGTGCCCGTATTTCTTCCTAATTACACAGACAACTGCCACACAGCAGCACGACGCGGGAGGAGACCCTGCGGTGACATCCCATCCATCACCCCAGCACAGCACTGAGCATATGCTGCTTTTTTTTCAGCTCCTGGGGCTGCTCAAGGCTCCCTGCACATCTCCCGAAGACACCAGGAAAACTTCACCTCTACAAAAGCCAACATCAGCCAAACTCACCCTGCCCAGCACGCAGCCCTGACTCTGCCCCTAAGTGCCCTTCCCACTCTTGGAAATCTCTGGTTTTCCCCTAAACCCTACCCAGAAAGTGTTCTGCAGCCACCAGCAGGGTCAGCTCTGGCCGGCGGGCCGGGCCAGGCTGCATGCCCAG
>NW_010286897.1:476-765 GCF_000700745.2 Antrostomus carolinensis
CAGGGGCACAGGGAGGGACACGTGCTTAAGGAGCCATATCCAGCCTGACTGACACCTGGCACAGTCTGGTGTGAACAGAGATGATCTCAACAACATTACTGCAATTTCAAACTATTTATCAGCACACACACACACATATATATATACACACACAGAGATATATGCACACACGTGTTTATATATAAATGTGTATATATAGACAGCCCTATATATAGATACACATACCTGAAGGAGGGTCAGGGCACTCAAAAGCTTGTTTACTTCTTCCAGCTGTAGTGGTGGGCCTGGT
>NW_010286897.1:919-2315 GCF_000700745.2 Antrostomus carolinensis
CACACACACACACATATATATATATACACACACACAGATATATGCACACACGTGTTTATATATAAATGTGTATATATAGACAGCCCTATATATAGATACACATACCTGAAGGAGGGTCAGGGCACTCAAAAGCTTGTTTACTTCTTCCAGCTGTAGTGGTGGGCCTGGTAAAATCTAAAACTTCCACTTACCCACCTAGAATCACAGAATCAGAGAATGGTTTGAGTTGGAAGGGACCTTAAAGTTCATCCAGTTCCAACCCCCCTGCCAGCAGCAGGGACACCTTCCACTAGACCACGTTGCTCAAAGCCTCATCCAACCTGGCCTTCAACACTTCCAGGGAGGGGACAGCCACAGCTTCTCTGGGCAACCTCATCTCCTTTATTTAATTACATGCACATGCAGACTCTAAATCCAGATCCACAAGCAAGACAAGGACCTAAAGGGGTTGTTATGAACCTCTACCGTTGAGTTTGCACTGGACCTTGTATATATCAGCACAGTTGAGGCACATGCAGAGGCACAGCCACGTCACTTGAGGATTTCTCCCTTGGCATCATCTTGCTTTAAAAGCTGAAGCTGCCAAAGGATCAGTCCCTGAGAAATCTCTGGTCCCCATCCAGCTGGAGGAGACCATAAACTATTTCTGTCACTGGAAGTTAAGGTGAAAGGAAAAATGTTTAAAAGTCGTCATCACAGGGGTGACTGGGCTCAGCAGCAACCCAGGAGCAAGAAGGAGACACATGCAAATCTTGAGGGGAGATGCCCACCCAAAGCTGCCATGTCCAGAGGTTCACCAGCAAGCCCAGCCTCACAAATTTTGACCTTATTGTCCATCTCCATAGTTCCCACCAGCTTTCCTGGTGCCATCCATGCTGGCAGAGAAATGACTCATACAAAATCATTGTCCTTAAGGCACATGGCATATTTTAATCTTCACAATTAAATCCTAAAAAAGAAAATACCCAAGCAATCCTTTGGGTATGAGCTGTATTGTCTTGGGTTGTTTTCATTTGAATCTATTCATTAACACAACATATTAATTTCAAATAATCCAAGTTGCCATGTAGCATAACGCAGTTAAAAAAAAGAAAAAAAAAAAGAAAAAAAAAGAAAAAAAGAAAGATGAGGCTTAAATCTAAATAAATAAGTAGATATAATTGTCAACTTCCTGGAATAATCCGGTGTAATTGCCTTTGGCAGTAGCAACCCTTACATACACACCAGCAGCTTCTGAAGCCTGATGCTGATGTTATGTTCCTTAAATTATTCAAGGCTTGGTTACAGAGAAAACTTTTAGCAAATGGAGAGGATAAGTTGGGTTTCAAGTGGAAAATTTCCTGTTTGAAGAAGAAAAAGGCTCTTCTGAGCCCGTTTGATCTGCAGCATAACACAG
>NW_010286897.1:2331-3979 GCF_000700745.2 Antrostomus carolinensis
GGAATGCTCCCCCCTCCAAACATGAGCCTTAAAAATACGCACGGTAAAATGTGACAAGACATGAAACAAGCCAGGGAAGCTCCGTTCAGTGAGCTTGTGTGTGAAGCTGTAGCCGTGGCCGTGGCCAAGCCACACACGCTCCGCCAGCCCTGTGTTTATAGAAACCCCCCCGATTCCCAGGCCATGGACGTCTATGGGTATGACAGCCCCGAGCCAACCCGTGCCAGGCTTTCAACATCACTTGGGGTTTTTTTTCCCCTCACAGGAAAGTTTATTTCACAGTATGAGCAGAGTAAGATCATGTTGGATCCAATCTCTCAGGAACTGTGGAGTGACACCACGTCCCTGTGCTCATGCAGACACGGGGTGCCCTGGGGCCAGCTGCTCCCTGGGGAAACGCACCCCACACCACCCGGGAACTCGCAAAAAAACCCCTTTGCAATAAGGATTTGTGGCCTGAAGGAGACTCACCTGCGGTAGGATGAAGGGGTGGCTATGCCCCAGGTCGTCCTAAGAGGACAGCCCAGTACGTCCCCCCTGGGAGGTGTCCCTGCTCCTGGGGGAAGGTGTGAGCCTTGGCTGCCGGAGCAGCTCTGCGCAGAGCTGGAAGCAGAGTATGTTACTGGGAGTACCTGCATTAAACCAGTTGAGTTTAATTAGGATGGGAAGCCAGGTGCTGCTGGGTGACAAGCAACCCTTCCCCATGGGCACAAAAGCTACCGGGTGGGGGTCACTTAGAAGCCACCTCCCCAGCCTCACCACTGGAAAACACCAGCCTGGCATGCTGTTGTCAGCAGGGACACCTTCCACTAGACCAGGTTGCTCAAAGCCTCATCCAACCTGGCCTTGAACACTTCCAGGGACGGGGCATCCACAATTAGTTTTAAGACCAATTATAGCATATTATTTGTATTAACTGTATTTTGTATTAAGTCTTAAGACAAAACATGGCATAAATGGTGTGACTGGAAGATGGACCTTATGCTGGATGCAGCGTGTGCCACAGCCGTCACACACCACCTTGAGCAACTCTCCTGCGCTTACCCAGCCTGAGCATCGACACAGGATGCACTGGTGGGTCCCCAGGCATGTGCAGCCACCCCTGACGTCCTGTTTTGCTTTGAAAAAATCCAAAACAAGCCAGGTATTCTCCAGTGTTTCGCAGAACAGCGCCATACTTGATGGAAATGTCCCCTGTGCGTTTTGCTTTCTGTATTTCTTTTAAACTCACCATCAGTTCCTTCTACACTGGGTAAGATCTTTCCCCCTCCAAATAAGACCTCAGCAGCAGGGTCTGGTTTTTGTTCCAAAGCAGAAACAAACACTGCAAACCACAGAACTGACCAGGGGACAGGATCAGTGCTCTTGGCTTCAGCCTGGGGGACTCATGAGCTGCGACTCTGCTGCTCGTGGCCACCTGACTGCTGCTTGTTGCATTAAAAACAAACAAAAATTCCCCCAAACCACAGTTTTGCCCATGACATGTATTAGAATAAATGCAATTCTGATCTGCTTTCAAATAGTAACTACTGCAGGTGCAAGCCTGTCTGCTGCACCCTGACAAAAGCATTAATATCAGCATTTATTGGAATAATTATGATATTATATTATACATAGTATTTTTCTATTATTATTATTATTATTATTA
>NW_010286898.1:0-330 GCF_000700745.2 Antrostomus carolinensis
CTGCCCATTTCTCCAGCCTGTCCAGAAAAGACGAACGTGCTAATATCTGCATTGGGGGAACAGTGTAGCAGCTCAAGGTATGAGGCACAACATGGAAACGGCTCATCTAGCAGCTACCTCAGATACATCAGCTGAATGTGCTGCATCCTTCCAGCAATGGGTTGGTGCTGCACACAAGACAAAAAAACCCAAAATATTTCTTCATTGCTGCATCATTTGAGTTACTGTCAATCAGCTGTCCTCCTAGCTGGCTCCCCATTGGTGAAGGAAAAACTTTACTGTGAAGGTGACAGAGCACTGGGACAGGCTGCCCAGAGAGGCTGGGGGGGG
>NW_010286898.1:407-25869 GCF_000700745.2 Antrostomus carolinensis
GGGGGATTGGACTAGATGATCTCCTGAGGTCCCTTCCAACCCCTACCATTCTGTGATTCTGTGATTCTGTGAGTCCTAGACTCCTCAGGTGGACAACTGCAAGCACAGGCAGATCCCTTGAGCTTCCCAACCTACCATACAGCCTTGTGAAGGAATAAAACATAGTTCAGATCCACCCTTCGCCCTACTTTCGAACACAATTAAACTTCTCGCTGCAAGCTCAGACTTAGCAATCACCTACAAGACAACGTGTCTCTTCCCTCTGCCACTGCCCTCTGTGTCCCTGACACAAGGTGCTGGGGCAGAGCAATTTTGTACCATCCCTCACACCTTCCCTTGAAGCATGGGCTTTCTCTCCACTCAGGCAAGACCAGAGAGAAGCTGGGCACTGCATCCACCATTGCCCCCTGCATCTGAGCACAGCCAGCCTTGGTTAGTCCATGCTCCTTTGCTCTTTTCTTTAAAAAAAATGATGTTTTCCTTTGTTTTCAAACAAAAGAGCCTGTGTTTCTATCATGCATGTTTGAGTTCAGAGCAGGAACATTTAGCATCAAGTTATGGCACATTAAATGTATGAAAAAGATTAAAAACATTAAAAAAAATTGTAATGTCCCAATAGTACAGAAACCAAGAAGTGTCCTCAATGTCTTCACTACATCTCATTCGTGTTTGCTGATTCTAGCTTGTCTTTCCATGTGCTTTATGTCACCCACACCGGTGGACGGCTGCGCTACTGTGTTATACCTGGTGCAAGCTCTGGTTTGTGCCTCCACAGCTCCAGAAAGCTGTGCCCTGTTATGGGTTTTTCGGTTACTGGAGCATCTCCTGAAGGTGCTGTTTCCTACAGCAATGTGAGACGATGCGAGCTTGCCCTCAATCTCACTCACAGCTGGGCACAGCGTCAGAACCTGGCTGATGAGGAAAGTTCCTGGGAAAATACCTGCCAACGTTTGGCTGTGCGTTGGTTCCCAGCTTTTGCCCATTGCTGGTGCCCACAGGCGTTAGGAGAGCTGTTGAGTGGAACCAGCAAATCTGAATGGCTGTTAAGGGAATGTTTTTCCAAATGGATATGTGTCTCTTTACATGTGCATTTATTTATATCTAAGAGTTACAGTTCTGCAATCAAGAAAAAGACCCAATACTGTGTGAACTGAGCTCCTGGTTCTGAATTTATCTACCTCTCCAGCTTTACTCAGAAAAGAAAGAGGATTCCTCATTTTCCTTGGTTAGCATGCAAAATCCATACAATGGCAGATTTTTGACCATGTGTCAGCACTTAAAAGTGAGAATTAGATGCTTAGGATCAGAATTAGGAAAAGGATTCAAGCACCCATATTCCTAAAGGTGGGCCCCTCAGCAACTTTCTTACTGACTGGACCTACAAGTACCAAATCAATCAGCTGCTTTACATTTTTATCCTGCCGGGCAGCAGCACGTCCACAGGCTGCTTTGCTTTTTCAGAGCCCAAGCAGCCTGGAAGCTGCTTTTCCCCTCTAAACTCAGCAGGGATTGAGGAGCTCTGTGTCCTGCCACCTCTGTTTCCTGTGTGACTCTGGTCGGAAAGCACAGAAACACCGTGTGGGATAAAAATGATGGCAGAGATGTTTTTTTTAATGTAATGGAGGTTTGTCAGCACTGTTGGAAACACTTGTTTCTCTAGCACAGGGTGTTTTGGTTCAATGATGTAGGGACAGCTGTGATGCTTCAGGCACAGGGGCTGCATGGGGTCAGGAGGAGGTGAATCAGCTCCAGGGGAAGGAAAGAAATTCTGAGCTGGGGGATTATTTTCAGGTTTTTTTTCCTGCTGCTCACTCTCTACCTCCTGACTGGTTTAACAGAGTTGTTTTTCCTGGGAAGGAGTTTCTCCAAGTGGCCTGCTTGTTGTGTGGTTGCTTCGGTTTGTAGCTTAGTTGAAAGATTGAGATTTTTCAAGGAAGGTTTGGAAAAAGGTTTTAAAAATTAGCTGGAACCTTCTGTTGTTTTTGAGATAAGGCGTATTTTGTATGGATCAGTACTAATTTTCTCACTGACAAGATGATGGCATGGAGATTAATAATTACATTTAAAACCAAGGCAGTAGGAGAGGCTCTGGAAACATTCTCCAAGACGTAGGTTGTTTAAATAAAGGTTGAGTCTTCTATAAAATGTAATTAGATCTATGACATACTTTGAATGACTGAATTTTTTTTTAATCATCACCTTCAGTGACACGTTATCCTTTGCATCACAGTGAGATAATGTGATTGCATACCTGAAGGCAGATATAATTTGTCACTTCTAGTTGTTGCTGCTTTTTATAGAAAGAAGTGCATCTCGGTAATATTAAGAAGTTGTCAAAAGAAGTCTCTTCTGTTGGAAATTTAATGTATCAGTAAATATGGAGACCTTGTTGCTTCCCAGTATTGGTCCCTGACTTTTGATACTGTGATTTTTCTTCATCATTAGGAGGTTAGGTTTTCCTAAAGCAATTATAATTTTTGCAAGCAGTGGTATATTCTGTTTCAAATGTCATTGTGCAGTGGCAAATAAGGAAAATAGGAGACAAATAAGTTAAGGGCTCCACATTTCTGTACACTTGCTGTTCCATAAATGGCTTAAAGAAAATAATAAAGTTGATTGAATTATGCTGTCAAAATAAACACATCAGAAATAATTTTACAGGAAGAGTTTGAGGATGAAGTGTAAACTGTGCATGAAGCATAAACTCAACACTTTGAGTGGCTCCCCAGTTTGACATGGTTGAAGATGGACTCCTTTCTCCCGGGGATTTGAGCTGCTCTGTGGCAGTCAAAGACTGTCATAGAATCCTAGAATGATATAGGTTGGATGGGACCTTAAAGATCATCTAATTCCAACCCCTCTGCCATGAGCAGGGACACCTTTCACTAGACCAGGTTGCTCAGAAATGTCAAAACCATTGTAGAGCAATCCATTGTATGAGATCTCGCTCCTAACACTGGAATAGTGAGCCCTGAGAGTAATCAGATACTGCCCATTCGTGAATGAGAACACCTAATTGCATTATTTTCATTTGAAATTAAATTGGAGGCATTAGCATACTTTGCTGCAGTTGCTGTGGTGTCAGACAGCATCAGTTCCACAGGAGACACATCTGTGGAAAATAAAGGCTCCATGAAGCACCACAACTCTCCCAGCCGTATTTAGGTCAACACCCCATCTGCTAGCTTGTCTGCTGAAACCCACCGCTACGTTAGCAACACTCAGCAGTTAATGTGCCAACCAGAACGTCTCTGGTTTTTTCTTTCATAAGATATTTTTAGAAGTTAGGAATGGCTCTGACTTAATTGTCATTAAAACAGGGACCTTTTGCCTAACCACAGCATGTCCGTAGAATTGGTCAGGTCCATAAAAGTTTCCCAATAATACTCTTCCATCCTACCATGCTTAGTGTGAAATGGGCACTTGCTACTTTATCTGAGCAGGCAGAAACATGCTGAATGTGTCTGTACTTGACTTGGCAATGTCGATCCAGCTTCTCACAGAATCACAGAATGGTAGGGGTTGGAAGGGGCCTCTGAAGATCATCTAGTCCAACCCCCCTGCTACAGCAGGATCACCAAGAGCATATCACACAAAAACACACCCAGGTGGATTTTGAACGTCTCCAGAGATGGACACTCTACAACATCTCTGGGCAGCCTGTTTCCTTATGTTTTGGTTGAACTTCCTGTTTTCCAGTCTGTGACCATTACCCCTTGTCTTGTCACTGGACACCACTGAGAAGAGTCTGGCCCCATCCTCCTGACACCTACCCTTTAGTTATTAATAGGAACTGATGAGATCCCCCCTCAGCCTCCTCTTCTCCAGGCTAAGCAGACCCAGCTCTCTCAGCCTTTCCTCATGTGGTAGATGCTCCTGTCCCCTCATCATCTATCATTCTCTATTGTACAGGCAGCATAACTGGTTTTCTGCCCAACCAGTTGCTTATCCCATTTGCCTGCCAAGCTACTTGGCTGTGTTTCCACCTCTCCAGTGATTCCCTGGTGCCTCAGACAGTGCTGAGCAGAGCATGATCCCCCCGCATCCCCTCCCCATTTTATCCCTGCCACAAACCGAGGAGTGTGTTGCTGGCACTTGGCACTATGGGTGCTCCCCACTTCTCATGAGTACAGTGTACCACTGGACAGTTCAAGGCATGGGAAGTGTCTCATCCTGCTCTGTGGAGCACTCCTACATAGTAATAGGTAAGAGCTGAATACCTGGATGAAAACCCGTGCTTTGTAACCTTCCTCTTCTGCAGGGCAGAAAATGATGATATGAGAAAATGAGGTAGCAGTGAAATTTGCTTGGGAGCTACCAAAGAACATGAGAAAAGTCATTTTTCTCCTGGAATAAGGTATTTGCATACAAAACACAGATAGGATGCATGTCTTCTGTTCCCATTCTGGGAACATCCCTATGTGTCTGTTATTCCTGTTGATCTCTCTTATTCCCCTGGTACCCCTTTCACTTTCATTTCTGCCCCAGAGGTTGTCTTTCCTTCTCTCTACCCTGAAGGCACTGTGAAAATGTTGGGTTTCTGCTCTTGGCATGAAACTGCCTTTCCTCAGAGTGCTCTCCATTTTTGTATCTTTTCAGACAGTGCTACCATTTCTCCAGGAGTTTCATGCATGAATAGTTGGATAGACGTCACCTCAGAGGGGTCTGCTCCCCTCTAACAATTCTGTGCCACTTCTGCTCTTGCTACACCTGGGAAATCGTAACTGGGAGGTACCTGTGGGCCAGTCTGGTGCAGATGCAAACAAAAAGGCCTGGCTTTATCAGATCTGCAGCTTGCTTTGTCTCCTAGCGCTCCTCAGACAGATCTGTAAGCTATTTGTGGAGTTTATTTGCTGTCTTTCGACAATCACCTATCACTGGAGGTGAAGAGATGCAACAGGAGTGATATTTTGCAGGATACCCAGCATGTTACATCCTTAAAGTCTTCAGAGCAAGCACTTAAGGCTTAGTCTGAGTCACCATTATGTGCTGATTTGTGGCCAGGATAATCCTAAAGGGCACTCTGTGCCTTTGGGCTACCTGAAGGAATCTTCAAGACCTGCCTTTGGGGTGAGATAGGCAGCACAATGCCCTGTGGATCAATTTTTCCAGGTGCCAGGGTAGGAGCAGAACAGATTAACACAGGTGCAGTGGTGGAGTTCCACTTACAGAGCACAGCCAGCACACAGACCTGTTCAGGTTGGTCTGAAAACACACCACAAGCTGCTTCTGCACCTATCAGGGAGGCCAGTCACACCCTTTGGTGGAGGTAAATGCCCTTCCCCTGCAGCAGCACTTCTGCTGAGGCTCCCTTTTAATATGGACATGCAAGCTTGACCACCCAGCTGCAGGCAGAAGGCAAGGGGAGGAGACAACCTGGGCAGGGTGGGGAGGACAACCCAGCTCGGGGGACTGCAGCAGCCAGCCCCACCACCAGCCCCTCATGGCCCCCTCAGGGAGGTGGGTGTCTTGTCTTTCCCACTCTGGTCACACAAGCCTCAAGCCTGGGGCAGGCGGTGGGGCCCTGCCACTTGGAGGGCTTCCTCCCCATGGGGACATCAGTGTGGGCGGGGAAGGCAGTGGGGATGGAGCATGGGTCACTCTGTCTTGCTGCCTCTCAGAGACACTCCATTCATGGTCTGTAATTTGCTGGCTGTCTTAATCATAAATGGAGACTTTGCCTCCTTGAAGATATCACCCACAGGCAATAAAAATCTCTTTGAAACAACCTAAGCCAGCTTTTACATCAGCTTGCCTTTGCTCCATTCCCAAATGCCTTAATATGACATTTATAACTTTGTCTGTCCTGGTACAACCTCTATTTTCTTCCATATAAAAGAGAAGTTGTTGTTCCTCCTTCTTAAGATTACTCTCAGGTGGCCTCCCTTTAAAATTTATAACCATATAAATCCATAGCAACAATTTCTCGGCTGTTCCAGCACTTTGGGCTATTGATTGGCTGAGATGTGCTTGTTGTGCTGTGGTTAAGCGGGTCCATACCCCCAGTTCACCCCAAGCAAAGAAGAGAGAAGATGTATTGCCTGGTGTGGTTTCCCATCAAGTTGCATTTCTCAAGAGCTGCTTGCACACTTCATCCATCACATAGACATTGTCCATCTTTCTGCAAATTCCTCTATGCCGTGATCCGACAGTGGTGGTTCCTAACTTTTGAAATTGTAGAGAGATACAGTGGAAATCTTGAAGTCTTATATAACTCTTCTTACAGTTTTAATTGTTAAGGTCTGCAGATAAAGTACTTGGAGGTGATGTAGACAGCATGACCAGTGGTTCCCTAGAACCTGAGAGCCTCTTTATTGCTTGTTTGTGCCTCTTCTCCCCTTGTTGAGTTGATTTTGTTTCTTTTCCTTTCTACGAATATGATGGCTGCTTTATGCAAGTGTCCTTCATAACTACAGGGGAGGAAGAAAGCCTGATGCTGACCCTAATTCTCAAGAGCAACGAGAACAAGCAGGGGAGGAGAATTTGGTTGGGTAAAATTCTCTGTAAATCCCCCTGTGAGAGCAATCAGTGGGGGTGTGCTGCCAGAGCAGGAGGATGTACTGAGTCATGTTTCACAGGTGTCTGTCTCGGGCAAAGTGTGATTCAATTTTTTCATAAATGACTTGGATGACAGAACAGGGAGAATACCTACTCTGTGTGGAGCTGTCAGGCAGCTGGGAAGGGCTGCAGTTACCTTAGAGGACAGACTTGGTGTTCAACACAATCTTACCAAGTCTGAAAGAGAGTCTGCGAAAAAAAGAGAGTCTGCTAGGGGCAAGCACAGCTCCTGAGTAGGACAATCAGCAGTGCAAATCCAGGATGGGGAGTGACCAGCCATGTAGCAAACCCATGGAGGAATATCTTGAGTTGTGCTTGGTCAACAGCATCGCCTCACCATTTGTGAAGGCTGAGGGGAGCTTCTCCAGCACATGAAAGCTTCTGCAAAAGTGGAAGGAAATCTTGGGTATCCAACAAGCATGGTTTGTAGAACAACTGATGGGCTTAAATGACAGCAAGGGAGAGTCAGGTTTGACACTGGGAAACTGCTAGAAATAATGGAGCACCAAAGCAGTCTGTGTAAGGAGGTTGTGGGGACCTCCTTCACTGGAGACCTCTCACAACAAGTCACAAACATCCACTGGGAACAACACAGGGAGGGCGAGTCTGTCTCCAGACAGAGAGATAGTTTGAATAAACTCACGAAGTCTCTTCCAGCCCTGTTTTTCTATGTCACTCTTACAGTCCCATATACTTCGTTTGCTGTTTGCAGATGCCTAAGTAACAGGTGCTCAGACACTACAGATGCTGGAGTTCTCTCCTTCCTGTTTAGACCAGACTTTCTGATTACTTTTTTATGTATTGCTGGCCTCTTAGGCCAATTCTTCTCCCAGTTCATACAATGTCTAGACAACAGAATGGAGCTCGTACAAGCAGAATTGTTTATGAATTAATATGGCAGGCTTTTTCCCAGAAATATTTCCTGCAGAGCATCAGCATCTTCTTAATCAAGAACTGAACTCTGAGGTTGAGTGTGTGTATATATACACACCTTTTAAAATCAAATTTTCTTTTGTTGGACTTCTTTGCGTGCAAGGCCATTGCTAGGAGGGGGTGCTAACAAATCATCCTTCATGGTAGGAGATGCTTTGGTACATTTTCTATAATGATTACACCCAGCTGGCCTCCAAGTTGTTATAGAGAATCAACTGAAGTCGACTGAGGACAGCAGCTGTACCTGCAGATACAAGCTGAAGTGCTCTTCTTTGAGACACTGCACAAAAAAGATTATGGAATAAACCATCTTTCCTCTTTAGCTAAAGTTTGGAAACTGGTGACAAAAAAATAATGGTCCAGGCAAAACGTGATTCCCATGGAGATATTCTTTATTCCAAGCTACCTACAACTGATGTGAGGGAAGGGTTATTGAACCACTGTGAGCTGCCAGGACCTGGCTGCCAGCTGTGTTTACTGCTGCTGATCTGAGCCCTTCTCATCATACAGTGCGAGCGACAGCTCACCAGGCAGAGCAAAGGATCTCCAGCCAGTGGGGGCTGGTGCTGGCAAAAACTGCAGGGGGTGGAAGAAAATCTCCTTGAGATGCTCAGGTCTGTTGTATGTGCTCTGTAGCGACTGCTATAGCACTACAGAGACTGAAACTTAAATCATAACGATGTGGATACACAAATGGGGTCAAATTCTAGTCCATGTCATTAGGACAAAGAGATTCATTTTAATTAATGGTGACTGTAATGTAATGGTGTCTGACAGCAGAATTAAGGAAGGTGTGCACATGCCCACGTGCACAAGTCAGTGTTTGCAATCTCAGAGGACAGACCTTTTGGCTTTGGCAGAAAGGTCAGGGCAGGAGGGATCTTAGGGGATTACCTGCTTCCCTTTCTGCTCAGGCCATTCAGAGAACCTGTGGAAACTAGCAGAAAATAATGCCATCCCTCTGACAAACTTTGAAAAAGTTTTGCTATGAGAAAACCAGAGTAAAGCAAAGAGTCTTTGTAAAGGTTGGTCCCCAAAACTGCCAAACAACTCAAGAAACTTCTGCAACTGGTAAATACAAAGCAAATAAGGAAATCAATACGTAATAATGTAGCAGATAACCAGCTGATGAGTGAGAAGCTGCGTGTGTTCATGCAGGATAGATCACATCAGATAAAATCCATAGCTGCCTTTGTCAAAGCTATAGGCTTGGTGACGACAGTAGTCATTTCTCTAAATTCTAGTAACTTTCAACAAAGAACCTTGTAGAAACCCTGGGGGGAGGCAATCTGTTCTGATGCTCATGCTGCTGAGTTTGAATTAGTCAAACCTAGTTAAAAAAAAAAAAAGGGCAAGAATTCAGCATTCTGGACCCTCTGAGGGACGCTGACAGGACACATTTTGAATAAGGTTCAGGGGCCAGATGCTGTCCGGCACCCATAGAGCTGTGTGGTGCATTGATCAGCCCCTTCACAACCCTACTCATTCACTACCCTAAATAGTTGTTGAGTGAAAGCCTTTAGATAGCTTAGAACATCTGTGTTACAGAGCAAGCTCACTAAAACAGGTGTCACTTGTGTGCATCTGTCCAAGGACATGTGGACCATCCAAGGACTATCCCATGGACATGCTGTGTAAACAGATGCAGGAACTGAATGAAGGAAGAAAAGGCAGAAGGCTCCTTGAGCAATGGAAGTGGTGTGTGTGGGGGGGGGTCACAGAGGTGCTGGGGCAGGCAGGGCAGCCTTGTGGCAGCAAATGTCTGCACAGGCAAGGCTGTTACCTGAAAAGGACATTTCTGACATGGATGGGGCTGGGTTTGCCACAGGACTCCAGGTATTGCATCCTCAGCAATGAGTAGGTTGGCCAAGTCCCTCATACACAATCTTGCTCCGTGGCCAAGGTTTGGGTTAGGGTTATGGACTTGACTCATTGGTCTTTCATTTTTGGCAGTGGACGACTGTAATGCACTCCCTCTGACCTATCTCCACTGCACATACCCAGTGCTACTGGTAACCAGCTTTAAAACGGTCATAGCAGAGCATAGCAGCCATGTGTGATCCACTGCCAAACAAAGTATGTTACTCTCGCTGATATTTTCCCAGAGCATTTACTTTTCTGTGAACATCAATTTAATAAAGATGCTTAACACCACCATGTGATTGCAATAAGAGTTCATATTGTTTTATAGCTGGCTCTTCGTGTTGGCTTTGCTTTGAGGAGAAGGGGAAGGGAAACTCTTACAAGGTTTTCTTTCCATACTATTAAAAATGCTCCTGTTAGAAAGGTATGTGACACAGGAATATGTGCAGTTATCAGCAACAGTAAAACTCTAATCCACAAACAACTAGTCAAAAGAAAACTAGTAATTCAGCCAACATCATGGGCCTGATTTACTGCAGCCCGTAAAAAGACAATCTGCGCTTAAACAAGCTGCTGAAATCACGGGCACCGATTCCTCAATATCCGGTCTCTGACAAAGGTACAGCAGCTGCTGTTTGCATGAAAACCTTTACAAGAGAAGGACCAGTTATTTCATTTGCAGGGGCTGAGGGGGCTGTTTGCCCTACCAGGCACTTTCATTTCCAAGCGGGCTGGCCTCTCAGCTGAAGGCGCGCTGCCCCGTGCCGCAGCTCAGTCCTGCCGTCCTCGCCCAGGTTTGCTGAAAGGGGCAGGACAGGCACAAACCAGGGAGTGACACCACCCCCCACACACATGGGTGGTCTTGTGGGGCAGCAGGCTCCAAATCTATACATATTCACTGGTTTCCTTTTGTGAAATAACCTCTTCTGCTGGCTCCATGTGGAGAAGCGCCTCTGTGAGCAGGACACCACGGACAAGCAGCTTTGCATAGAGGGAGGTCGAGGCTTATCCTGCAAACCTGAAACACAGGGAGGTCTTGGCACTGTCTCTGCTGTTCCTTTTCCCCTTCCCAGGGGTGGAAAGAGCCACACCATGCAGGCTGCTCCTCCTCAGCCTCGGTCACAAGTTAGGAGATGGGTACTGTCACCGAACAATCCTAACTCAGACATTTGCTTTATGATTTTATTTCATAATCAAACCCAATTCTTCTGCTTAGTTTTGATTATTTCATCTGAATACTTGCAACAGTACCATAGCAATGAGTAAGAGCCCAGGGATTTCTTGGTGTGCTTGCCTGTAGAATGCTCATTGTTTTAATCTGAGTGATGCTCTCAAGAAATACTTCTGTGGCAGCCTACCTGTCCTCAAAGATGTGATTAAATAGGTACCTTTTCTTGCAATGTCTCATGTCTCATTTGTAGACTTAGTTTCCTTGAGTTACTGCAAATGTTTTCAGCCAAACTATGATTTCCTGCTTTCCAGCATTTCCACAGAAGAATAACAGCCATTTTCCAGGCTGCTCCTCTGAAATCTTTGTGAGATGCTGGCATTCAGCTTGTCACATCACCAGTGCCTCTATTTATGTGCTTAAACCCGGAGCTCCACTTTGAACATCTCCAGGCAGGAATATTTTTTTCCATGGCTGTGCTGTGCCAATGCAGTGGGGTCTGGGATCCAGTTTTCCCCCTGACACAAACACACGATGGCAACAATCCAGCACGCTGTAAAACAACTTATGTGTTGGCAAGAGCATGTGAGTGTGCCCAGTGCAGGTATGCTATACAGATCACCTGGTACCCAGCAAAGATGCACACTTGGAGGTGAGCTCTGAGGGTCACCAGCCACCCTGGGGAGAGGGCTGGCTCTGCCCTGGGGCAGAGCACAGGGAAACACGTTGGGGAAAAAAAACCAAACAAAGTCTTTTCTGAGTCCTGAGGACCAGGAGAACTGGAAGGGTTCACCTTGCCTTGGTATTGCCTAACAGTTAGTGTCATTGCAGCAAACACGTGAGATTCAGATGCAGGACATGCAGGACATCACCTGTCCAGTTGCTGGTGTCAGAGCACTTGTTCTAGTGGGGTATTTGGTCCCACATCAGGGAGATGTTTAGCCTGCCAGTTGCACACAGGGGCACCAGGGCCTTACAACTAGGGCTCTGGGCTTCAAGCTGGAGGAACAGCCCTGGATGCTTTTGCTCAAGAGTGAATCCATTTGGAGATGTTCTGAGTGGTGGTGCCCACTGCCAGAGCTCTGCCAGAGAAGCTGCTCAGGGAGCCTCAGTTCCAGCCAGGCCAGCACCACCTGCGGGCAGAAATAGCACTGCAAAAGCAAACAGAAAAGGAGGAGGGACACTGGAGGTTTCCCCTCAGCCCTTTCTCCTGGTCAGCCCCAGGAGGAGGGCTGGGTTTGGAAAGGATGCAGAGGCACAGGGCACCCCAGCAGCAGGGCTCTGGCACCCCCTGGCACCCCACAAACACTCCTCTGCAGCAGCAAGTCCCACAGGGGCTTCACCGCAAACCTGAGGCCGTGGTAAGGGTGGGTGAGTAAAGCCGCAGGCAGCAGGGCCACGACATAACGAATTCACAAACGCCTCACTGGCAGTGACGTTACTTGTGAGGTGTAAGTGAAACTTAATGAGATGGAAGCCCTGTCTTTAAGCATTTATAAAAGATGATACCAATCTATTAGGAATTAAACCTTCCTTAATGCCACTGTGTTTCCTCGACTGTGCAGTGAAGACCACAGCTTTCCTGCAGGCAAGAGCCTCTGCAGAAACACCATTCCCCTGCAGAGAAATAACCACATGTGAGTGGTGCTCTCCTCATCCTCAGGGAACAAGTCGCTTATCCTACACCATGTGCATTCTGCCATTTCTGGCAGTCTAGCTCATCTAGTAATTAGCACTTGGGTGAATTCCCACTGCCTTTTCCTGTGTCTGAGGGCTGTGCTGCTGCTCTGCTGGGACCAGCATCGCTCTGACCAGTTTACAACCAGTTTATGTCAAGATGTGGCCTCTGGCTCTGCTGCTCTTCTCCATTTAAATGCAGAAGGCACTGTCCCACCTGCCTTCCTGTACCTGAATTCTAAAGATTAACGGTGCTGGGTTATGTCTGCACAAAGGGCCACGGTCACAGTTTTTCACGAAGGCCTTTGGAAATGTCCGAGGAGATTCTTTAAATAAGAGATGAGGCTGTTTTCTATTTATTTTTTTTTTCAGGGGTGCTTGAGGAGAGTGGCTTTGGTCAGTGCCCACCAATGCTGGACCTTGGCTGTGGGTTAGCAGCATGGCTGCTTGTGCCCCGTCCCATGGCAGAGCTGGGTGTTTCTCCATTCAGGAGCTTCCTGCTAACAAGAGGAAATATTCTCAAACCAGCTATGTCCCACTGGCAGAAACAGCACAGGCGCTTCTGAATGACCTCTCAGGTTCCAAAGCACTGTGGATCCTTTTAGAAAAGACACCTCAGGTTACCCAATGCCACCTGGGTGCACTTTTTAAAAGTGCTCTCAAGCTCCCTTGGATCAGAACTGATCTGTGGTCTGCAGAAGGCTGGACCTGGCACACTGAGGGCAAGGAAATGCTTTGGATTTTAGAAGCATTTTGTGCAGCTGATAGGACACAGGGGCCGACTGATTCAATCCCCCAGAGAAGCAGTAGCTCTGTGTCAGGAGGGAACAGATGGGCATCGCTCCCGCATCAGGCAGCTGCTGCCTCCTGCAAAGGAAAGGTGTTGCAGAGCTCTTGCTGCAGGAACCAGCCTGTTCTCAGGGTTTTCCTGTGTTTTATGGCCTTCCTGGTAGCTGGAGACAAGGAGGATGGGGCTGTGATGCCTCTCCAGCCTGCGTTGCAGCAGGTTGGGAGGCAGGTATGGGTCTGGCTGTTGGGCTGAGCCCCCCGTGGGTCCTTTCTCGGGGGTCCCACACGCTTCGTGCCACCCATAGTTCAGAGCTGCTCATGGAGCCGTAGCGGTGCTGCCTTCCCTTCGCCAGATGGCCAGAGTGGGATTTGTCACCCACTTTGGGGGCTCTTGTAGGACTTCTGTGGGGCTTGTTCCCCCATCCCTGGGCAAGCAGGAGGCTGGGGGTAGCCCCATCACAGCCCAATGCTGAGGAGATCCGGCCCCCATCCCCTCAAGAAAGTGAGGGGCCTGATCCTACAGCGAGACATGTGTGCCCCAGGGGGGCCTCTCCTTCAACACTCATCCTCGCTGTGGGTGGGGGTGCCCAGCACAGCTCGGGTGAGACCCTGGGATGCTGCTCTGGCTGCTGCAGGCACTTTGCTGCTTTTTTCTGCCTTTTAAAATCTCCTTGTCTCTTAAAAAAAAAAAAAATATATATATATATATTAAAAGGAAATAAAGGAAAGAGAATAAGGGGAGGGCTAAAAATAGGAATAAATGGTAAATGGAAAATATGAGATGCCAAACGTGGGTTTTGAAAGGGGAAGTAATAAAAATTGTTTCTTTTCTCTCGAGAAGAGCCCCGGCTGTGCGGGAGCGGCTGTGCGGGAGCGCCCGGCCGGGCGGGGAGGTGCTGCCACCTCCCGGTGCCGGGGGGTCTGGGGAAGGGGCTGGACCACCACGGCCCGGGGGGCTTTCAGCGTGGCCTCAAGGGGTTTGTGGTTGGCCCCGGGGCAGCCAGCTCAGGGGTAAAGCCAAACCGCACAGAAATGATCCCGAATCTGCGTGCTGCTGATTTGTGGTGGTTGATGAAGCGTTATCCCATGGTGGGTGTAAGTGAAACAGCAGGGACAGACAGGGAAGAAGCAGCCTTTCCATAGCAAACAGCCTTTTAATTATATTTCTTTCATCATGATTACATTTTAATGATTATTCTTGCACTGCAGAAAGGTAGAGAAATAAGGTGGTAAATGTGGGGATGAATAGTTCTTACTGGTCAGCACAAAGTGACATCTATTGTTCTAAAAGCTTTTGGCCTGCAAAGGGAGAAGGAAAATTTCAGAAATCCAAAGGGTAGCCATCCTGCACAGGCAGATAAAAGTCTGCTGGTGGGTCTGCCAGCCTGCCTTCAGCTCTCCCTGTGCAACAGAAAAACCAAAACATCCCCATTGACGTTATGGTAGGAATGGGGACCACTTCTGAAAATGCTGTCACATGAGTGGGGCTGCTCAATGCAGCAAGTGGGGCACAGAGTCAGGGCGTTTCATCTGCTGGGGCACTTGGGAACTTGGAAGGGATCTTAAAGATTATCTAGTTCCAACCCCCCCCTGCCATCAGCAGGGACACCTTCCACTAGACCACGTTGCTCAAAACCTCATCCAACCTGGCCTTGAACACTTCCAGGGAGGGGGCAGCCACAGCTTCTCTGGGCAACCTGTTCCAGTGTCTGACCACCCTCACAGTGAATAATTTCTTCCTAATATCTCACCTAAACCTACCCTCTTCCAGTTTAAAGCCAGTTCCCCTTGTTCTGTCACTGCCTGCCCTTGTAAAAATTCCCTCCCCAGCCTTCCTGTAGCCCTTCAGGTACTGGAAGGCCGCTATAAGATCTCCCCGGAACCTTCTCTTCTCCAGGCTGAACAGCCCCAACTCTCTCAGCTTGTCCTCATAGGAGAGGTGCTCCAGCCCTCTCATCATCCTCATGGCCTCCTCTGGACTCACTCCAGCAGGTCCATGTCCTTCTTGAGCTGGGGGCCCCAGAACTGGATGCAGTACTGCAGGTGGGGGCTCATGAGAGTGGAGCAGAGGGGCACAATCCCCTCCCTCAGGGCTGCCCATCCCAGAGGGGCATCTCTACTAGCAGGGGCAATAATGTGGACTGAAGGAACAGCATCACCCCATGATCGGGCTGGGAGAGCCATCATGACTAGTACTGACCAAGGGGACGGGGTGCTTTTCTGGAGGCTCCCATGGGGTTCTGGTGGTGCCAACCCTCCATCCCAGAGCCTGGATCCAGCCCTGCACTGTGCCATGATGGGGACAGTGCTCACATGGGCTGCAAGTGCCCCTCTGGGTCATCCTTGATGGGTCGGGTGGGTGCTGCTCACCCCCCCTCCCCTCCACTGCCTTCCCCGGGGGGCACGGGCAGGCATGGCTGGCGCAGGGGGCTGTTGTTCTCGCTGGTAATCACAGCGCTTTCCCCCTCTCTCCCTTTCATCTACTAGATAAAGCCCCGGCAGCTGGAAGAGCCCAGCCGGCAGAGGCGGGAGTGGCTGCGGACAAGCGCACCGAGCCCTGCGGAGCGCCGAGCTGCTGCCTGCACTTCTGAGCCTGTTCTGACTCAGGGCGATATTTTTGGATCCAAACCCCAGCAACCCGCTTTTCACTTAAGAGGGTGCAGATATGTATTTTAAGACTAAATGCAGCAAGCAGGCAGCATGTTGCCCAGGCACCACGGGGATGGGGGATGGCCGTGCACCCCAACCAGGCTGGGAGGCAACTGGGGGCAGTGGGAGTGCGGCCCCACTCCCCATCTCTACGTTACAAGAGAGAGCAGGAGCTGCAATTTCGCTCCAGCAATGCTAAGAATAATATATATGATCAAAAGGCCTGGCTCATCTCTGGGGATTGTGAGTCTGCTGAAGGTTTGCTGTAGGAAATAAGAGGAGAAGAGCTGTTTTGGAAAGGCCCGAGTGGCTGAGAAACAGCCCCAATGTGCCGCTCTATTTTTGGAGAGTTTTCTGTCAAAGGCAACCTATAGTTTGCTAACCAGCTTCTAATGTTTTAAAGCATCATGGTGCTAGTTAAAACTGACACTTTGAAGGGGCCTTTTTGTTGCACTTAATTGGAATAAGAGTTTTAAGTGGCATTTTGAGCACAAATGGATCAATATATCCACTTACCTCCACCTGACAAACGCAGGTGAAAGCAGAACAGGGACAGACTCAGTGTACTGTGAGCTGGAGGAGCAAGGAGCCACCTCCACACACCCCTGCTTGTGCTCACAGGTATTTTATTGGGGTCAACCCTTGCTATAGCCCCAGTAAAAACAGCCATAGGCTCAGGTGAGGGCTGCAGTCCTGGGGATGTGAACTGGAGGCTGAAGAGCAGCACAGAAGTGGCCATGGCCAGCCATGGATGCAAGTGTAGCTCCCTGCCAGATCCTTCCCACCACCATCCTGGTCTGTGCAGAGCTCTGCTTCCTTTCATGTAATCAACAAATTAGGTCCTGTAATTTACTTTCCAAACAAGACGCTCATATGCTCGCTCCCCCCCCCCCCTTTTTTTTTTCTAGAGGTTTAGCAAGCAAACAGTGGGAGACCAAAGAATTAAAGCCATAAAGTAATCTGCATATAATCAGTAATTACCATGAATCAAACCCTCCTTCAGTTCAGCTGGTTGTTATTTCCTGATAATGCAATTCCCTGCACTGACAAAACTAGGAAATTCTCATTTGCACCAGAATGGCAAATAACTTCCCGCTGTGAATATAATACTGTATCAAGCAGTTTAGTGACCACATAAATCCAGCTAATGAAATTTATGTAGAGTATGAGGACTATTAAATTGGGGGAAAAAATGCAAAAGTAATTGCTCCCATGTGTGTCGGGAGGCTATTTTGCCAGAGGACTTTGGTTAAACACCTCCTTATAGGTGTCACTGACCATGCTGACACTGGTAGTTGGTGTGGATGATGGCAGGGTGCTCCAGCAGCATTTTTGTTTAGCCTGACCGCAGAGGTGGTGGCCACGTGTCGCTACAGCCACATGAACCACTTTGGTTTGCCCCTGAGGGACCTGCTCAGGCCTTGTGGCAGGGGGCATCATGGCCACGACTGGGGCAGGACCTCAGCTCCCACACTCCCAAAAACACCTCCTGGTTGCCAGGACATGCAGTTAGCCTTGCCGCAGCTATGGGAGCTGGGCTGGCTGTACCCTGCACTTGCAGGGTCCTCTGGAGATCCTCTCACCCCTGGATTTTGCAAGATGCAGAGATGTGGCAAGTCAGTGGAAGGTTTCAAAACCAAAGAGGCATCCAAGCCTGGCCTGAAAATCGCTGGGATTTAGGGTTGTAATTTTTCCATGTGACCTTAGAGATGTCCATCAGAGACATCTACAGAGAGTGACCTGCAGGAACCACCCAGGACCCCAGGTATATTCAGTTGCTCCCAAATCAAGGGTCTCCCTACAGGGGGGACAAGGGCTGAGTCACTGCTTTCTACCTCTGATTCATCTGAAGATGAATCATTGTCACTGGAACTCCTATCGACAGGTGCTGGGACGCAGCAGCCATGCAGAGACCAAAGTATATCGAAGCAAAGGAGTTATCCTAATGTTTTCTTCTAATTAATCACCCCTGAATTACAGCCAGGAATCCTGCTGGCTCGTGGGCAACGCCTGTCCCATTTGGGGGCATTGATATCTTCTTTGTGCTTTTAGAACTCAGAAGACGCATCCCTCTCCAGGGCACAGTGAGGGAGGGGAGCCCCTAGACTGGGCTGCTTGAAGGTCCCCCACATCCCTCCATGTGTTGGCCATGTGTCCTACTGGTGACACTTGCATTTGTCAAAAATGCAGCCAGGAAAATTAATCCTACGCCATTTGCTTGGCACAAAGGGGCAGCACTGAAGCTACAGCAGCATGCTGGCACCAGGGCTGCACGCTGCTTTCTCAAGAGGTTACAAGTCTTGGGCAGTTTACTGGAGTTATTTATGGCTGGTACTAAAGTGCAAAATCAAGCTGTGATAATACGCCAGTGAGCGTGGTTGCTGGTTCCACAGGAACACCAAGGAGCCCTCTTCTGAGATTTTAAAATTGTGGTGAAGACAATGCCTTGCAGAGGAGAGGAACTGGCTAAAATGCAGTATAAAACCACACTGAAGGGAGATAATTTTTGAAGCTTTTCTTGGAAAGACACTTCCCTGCAAGTGTACTAAAATAACCCAGGTTCTGCAATAGCAAACGCTCTGTCATTAAAGGCATTAACATGGAGGGGATGGAAAATGGAAACAACCTGTCTGTAGGGGACCCTCAGCTATCCTGGGCCTGACAGTGAAGCTATTGAACCATCAAGAAAGAAACGTAAGGAGGGGAATATTTAGCCTTGTTTGGCGAGAGACCCTTGATAACTGCTTGGATCCATACCCAGATATTTCCAGTTGCCAAAAGGAAGGTGGTTGGAGCAACTGTCCAGAGCTTGTGAATACTCTAAAAATATAAATTTGAAGAAATAGGATGGATGCAATTTTCTTCAGAGGCTGTTACTGATGTTGCTGTCAGGGACTGCTGGCAGTCAGGGAGCACAAGTGATGACTAAGGCGGCAGAACCCATATTCCAGGTAAAGCAGTTAGCGGGGATGGGGAGTGGGGGGAATACATCTAATCACAGAGTGACAGGGACCAAAGAAAAAGCACAGGTTGTGCAGTATTGTCACTCCAACGGGAATGGGACGAGCTGTGCAGCTCCAGCCTTGCAGGGTCTCCTCTGTACCTCCGCGCCCATTTCCTGGGGCTTGTCCATGTGTCCTCTTCTAGCAGCAGCTGTGATGGGGATGGGGTTCCTGTCCCCTGCCTGCTCCTCCGCAGCTGCCCAGTGATGTGCTGCCAGACGTTCAGCACACCCTCAGAGCTGAGAGCCGAGTTGCTCACGGAAGCGCTCCCTGGATGTGTGATGTCAAAAAGCAGGTAGTAGTCAGGAGAGGGAAAAGGCATCTGAATGGCCCCAAAAAGGGAGACTGCTATTGCTGACCCTGGCCTCTGGTGTGAGTCCTCTCCTGGTGTTTACTGACACCTGCGAAAGAGAATGAGAGAGAATAAAACTCTTTCTACCTGTAGATGATGAGGCGAAGCAGACACTTGATGGAGCTCGAGTTGAATTTCTGTCAGATCTTTTTGCTGATGCAGACCTCGGCTGCAGAGGTCGTGGTGAGGCTTTGCCTCCCTGTCTCCTCTTAGAACGGCTCTAGTTTGTGCAAAGCCAGGCTTTAGGGCTCACTGCTGTCACAATCCTGTACTGCTATGGGTACGTTGCTTCAAATTAGCAACTTAGCAGAGAGCTGCATCTGCTGGATTGCTGGCCAGGCAGGGGTTTCTGCTCCCTGCTCCAGAGCTGGTGTTGACCACCTGCTCCCCGTGGTGATCCATGGGCTGGGGACACAGACGTGGCAGCCACTACAGAGCCCGTGTTTCTGTCTGCATCCTCATTGCAGCCCGAGGGTTCACAGCCACCAGGTAAAGCAAGCGGGGATGCGCTTCAGGGGTGGCAGCTGCATCCAAGCTAAGATGATCCCAGCATCGTGGAGAATGCCCATCACAAGGGAACTGGGGCCATCAGTACCTCTTTGCAGGCTCAGGTCCCCCGGCACCTTTTGAAGCCGACTCTGCATTAGTTCATTCATTCATCAGACAGGTGATGGTATGTCAGCATCCACCTGAATGCTGAGGAGTGCACTCCTGTGCCACACGCAGGGAAGGATGATTCTATCAACTAAACAACTTTTTAACAGGCCTCCTGCTTGTTTAATCCCAATTGATCAGGAGATTTCATAATCTCTTAATGATACCCAGTATTCAATGGTAGCTGTTCACAATGTCACACTAAAAAAAGAACCAGAATTGTCTCTCTGTTGACAATTTTTGTTTCTTCAGTACTTGTTCTCTTCCATTTAGCTACTTATTTTTGGTCTGTCCATGATGGCTGTGTCATTGTTACTACCTTATCTTTTGATAAAAACCTCGAGTGACCAATTTTGCCCCTCCCTAGTCTTCTGCTCCGGTTCTGCCACCACATATATACCTTTTGTTTCTTCTTTCTAGGCTCTTTATTTTATTTTTCACCCCGCTTTGCAGTAGGAGAGGTAGATCATACTTAACTGTCCCAGATGACAGTTCAAGAAAGGCGTGAAGTTGAACAAAGGTTTCTCTTTATTGACATTGAATGTTACTGACACGTTATTTCTGTGGTAGACTTAGAGTCTTTGATTTTAACCAGCTGCTGTAAATGCACAGAAGTAAACAACAGAATCTATAAACAGTTCAATACAGAAGAATTGATTTAGTACCTTACAAGACAAAGCAATCAATAATCTATTACACATCTAATCATGGGCACAAATAGCCCAGTGGCCCTCTGCACAGCGTTCCACCAAATGAGAAGGGCGGTGGGAAACCACAGGAAGAGGGATACAAATCACCAAGATTGCAAATGCATTGCTTGGAGGAGATCTATAAATGCAAATATTCAAATTCAACAATCACCTCTCGCTACTAGTGAATCACGCTATTGCTATCTGGAGACTAGTTGCTATGGCAGAAAGCTGTAGCGGTGGCAGAAGGCCAAGAATCTCGCCTTTGAAACGTTAACTGAATTTAACTCTTGACTTTTCTCAGACAGGGTTCATTACTTTGTGTGACTGTGTCATATTAAATAAGTGCTTTGCCTGCTCCGGGTACTGGTTTGGAAGGGATATTATTAATCACTGGGACAGCAAAGCAGGTCAGTAACAACTATTTGTCAATAAGGATTATTTTTTTTTTAACACCTTCAAGTCAAATATGTAATAGCTGCAGTCACATAAAGGCCTTTTTGCTTTCTTTTTATTTTTTCTTTAATTTATCTTTTTTCTTTTCTTTTTTTTCCCCCCCCACTAAATCTTCTCCTTGCTTTAGGCAAGTTATACCCAGTTCACAGCGTGTGGACACACTCAGCACATACCTACAGAGCAGGCATGATGGGGCGATGAGGAGATCCCCTCCTTTGAACAGTTACAGCCTGGGCACAGACACGCTACTGCTCCATTTAAGTGACATTGTAGGCTGCTCTGTAATATCCAGCAGGACAACCAGGAGTTTAGAGACTTCAGCAAGGAGCAGGTATGGCAGAACTACCTACACATGGAATTCAGGCACAAGCTCTTCTTTTAGCTGCCTGAAGTGTAGATTTGGGTACCTGCAGTTATGTCTATTCACTTGTGCTTGAAGAGACCAGCCCTTTTCAGCTGTCTAAATGAGATCTCTCACATTTAGTTATTGGGCCAGATCTACCAATTTAGGATTACTGACATCCAAGGAACTACTAGATTAATCACAATCAAGTATTCATGCAGCGGTGCTTCTGACATTTTTTCTTTAACATTATGAGGAGCTATTAAGAAGGACGCACATGCTGAAAGTTAACTGAGAATGGCAGAATAAACCAGATGGTGTTATTGTGAAGACATCTATCTATCTAAGAGAATAGCACATAGAGAACAACTGTGTCCCTAAAGATGCAGATCCACAAATTGTGACGATTTTTCTCCCACAAACACAACAGAGGCATGACTGTTGCAGTGGAAAAAAGTCTTGAATCTAGTGGGCCACGTACAAAATTACAGTGGTGGCTGAGATGGTGACAGTGAAACTGGAGGGGCTGCTGGACAGTATTCCTACTCCAGTCTGTACTACTGGCGTTTTGCCCAGTCCAAAGAGTAGGCTAATAACCACACAGCTCTCCAAATCATTCTGTAGCCTGTAGAACATTTCATGTTCCACCTTCAGAAATCTTGTTCTGTCTTTCAACACTTGTTTTCCTCTATTACACAATTCTATCTTCCAGGAACAAGTTTGCAAGGTAAAAGTGCTCTGGCACTCTCTCACACTTCCCTTCTCAATAGGCTTTTGACAGTGTGCTCAGACCTGAAGGAGTTATTCCAGAGAAAGGAAACACAAAAGCCCTATAGCTACACAACATGCAGTACTCTGCTAGATAGCACTTAAAAATGACTTTGCAATCTCACTCATGTTCTTTGTCATCTTTCATTAACCATAATTTTGACTGCTGCACCTCCCTTTCTCCCCTCAAGATACACTGATGGTAATGTTTTTTTTAAAAAAACAACCTAAATGTAAGCCACAAGCTTCCAATTTATCCATTTATTTATATTTTTAACTAATGGATCACAGTAATATTTAATCTTATTTTTGTAGATATGCATATAGATATCATTTGATGATACATGTTTTCTTGTTCAATATGGGTCCTTAGATGAAGTGCAGAATATTTATTGTAACTTTGTAGACCAGAGATTAAATATTTGAAATCCAAGGATCCTCAAACTATAGCAGTGAAAAGCAGGCTTCATCAAAAAAGCAACAACCAGGAACATTTAAAATGAATCATTTATTAAATCAAACTGTTATTTTAACAGTTACATAAGTTACACAGCATGTTTAAGTCAAAAGATTTCACAAGAAAAAAAAAATTAAACTTCTATTATGCAGGCAAAAATAGTACCACACAATATATAACTGGGAGGGAAGAAGGGAAGAGGAATTTCTAAACATTCAAATAAGGCCATAATTATTTTAAAACAACAATAAAACAATAATAAAAACCCCCAAAGATCCATTTTCCTTTCAGTGTTCAGTGCTGCTAACTATATGTACTTTCAGTGTACAGATGTAATCAAGGCAGTGATATCTTGATAGCTAGGTTTAATGTTTTAAAACACTATCAGAAGTGGAGTAAGGCTCATTAGTACATACAGCTGCCCTTGGAATGTCAATCTCAGTTGCCTTCATTAACTTAAAACTCACAAAGTGCACAGTTAAGATATGCCAAAAAATTGAAACTGCTACTCTACCAACAGCTGCCCATGCTTAATACTTAGTGGTCTATCAGAACAAAGTATGTTCTTTCAAAAAAGATGTGTAAGAAAAGCCACTGTAAAACATTTAGTTTCAAAGATGCACTAGGAGCTTTTTGTAAACTGAAAAGTAGAAAAACGTGGATTAATTATGTAAAGAAAAGAATACAAAAAACACTAGAAATGACCATCAAACTTTCAAAGAACAAGCACCACAATGGACGTTAGCATTCGATTTTGCAGTGTACAGCAATGTAATAATTTCACTCTAACCAATCCACTTCATCAAATTCTGAATCATCTTCTGAATCGCTGTACTCCACAGCGATGCGACGAGAAAGTATAGTAGCAACATCATTCTCGATGCGCTCATGCTTAGCTTCTTGTTCACGCTGCTCTTCAACTTTGCGCAGCTGAATTCCTAAGGAACGTCAAATCACAAACATGTTACTCTCCTCCTTTATCGTTATACCAAGTATTTAGATCACGATTTACAAAATGCTTTGCAAGCAAATTGAAGGCTGCAGACACTGTCCTCCTCACAAGTTCTCTGTCAAGTTTTCAGAGAGACGAGTGTCAGAACTACAGTGGCAGACTAGATCATCAGTCTTCCTACTATAATAGCCTGCCCCCGATTTCCCGTTAAAAATGCACCCACATTTTTAGCACCACTGTAAGTGATTAAGCCATTTTACTATTTGCATTTCCAAACATTTTTTATGCGCTCTTCATGGTCTCAATTAAAAGTTATAGCTATTTGAGTACCCCAAAAATATAGGATTTCTTGTAACTCAGTTTTGATCAGGAACTGGGATAAAGTGTTACTTAAAGATCAGATATAAAGGAGAAACAACACATACCGATAGTATGAGAAAGTTAAATCCGGTAAATTAGCTAAAAACATGACAGAGATTATAGATTTTGGTTTTATATTCACGATACCACAGAATGACACAGTCTAAACATGACCTTCATCCTGTACTTAATAAATACTCTCCGTTGCCAGCTGACAGACAACACAAGCGCAGGTGTCCTTAGGTGGAATTTAAGCTGTGGTAACTTGAGCCTTTGTTTCTTGTGCAAGACTTGGTGTCAAAAGTGTTTTCAGGAATCACCTACATTATACCAGTAGGTTCTCCATTATTAGGTTTTTTTGCTGACATTCTCTACTAATGTTCCTGCACCACTGTGGTACTCAACTGCTGTTTTACTTCTTTAGATTCAATTATGTTATCAGTTTATATACGTGCACATAGATACTTCAAAAATATCTGGAATGAGTATTATAGCCTGCCTACTGATGTGACAGTACCATACAGATTCTGTACTGTGTTGTAGGTGCAGGGGAAAAAACAGAACACAGTACTCAAAACATTTGAGAAAGATTAACTATTCAGATACTACACAGTCATGCAGCAGCACCCACAGTGCAGTGGGGATTTTCCTGGCTGCAGGCACATAAGCTGGAATACAGCTTGTACATACAGCTCTTCACGGGATTGTCAGGATAACATCGCCCTGCACCTCTGCCATTCACCTGCACTCTGCCAGTGGGGCACCCTGCAACATAAAGGCTGCTCCACTACTGCCATGAGACTTGTCGGGATTAAATACTTAACAGCTTTAAATCTTAAGCAACAATTTCTGATTGCCATTTATATGTTGTTGTGACACACTCATATATGATCAAAATTCCAATGGCAATTGATCTGTCCTGCTTTTATCTAAGTCTGTGAAAAACAATGTTTTTGTCTTCTATGCTACTTGTAGGTTATCAGAAATAGCTATATTTTCAGGTAAACAGAAATTAAGAGATAATCTCCACAGATCATCTATAAACACATATACTTAAAAAAAAATAAAATCTAACTTCCACAGAGAACCAGTTTTGCCATCCAAACTAAACATCTGATAAGTGCAATTACAAATTGAAAAAAAAATCTGTCTACTTGGCACTGTATACACTGTAGAGAATAGAGAGCAGAAACAGACTTAAGATGTATTCCTCTGAACTAACTTCTTATACATGTGACATATTCCATCTCTCAAGGTTAATGTGTATTTACCAAGTTTCTGAGGCCATTCTTGTTTGTAAGAATAGCCCTCTAACAGGCAAACATTACCTTTCCGTATTGCTTCCAGCAGAACGCTTCTAGCGTCACTGATTACAGGCAGAGTTGAAGGATGGCGTTTGGGCTCAGGAGCAGGAATCACTTGGGATGGTGGAGATGGAGGCATGAGGGGGGCATGAGGGCCAGGGACAATGGTTGTGGGAGGAGGGTGCAGAACAGGAGGAGGGTGAGAAAGGGCTGCAACTGTGACAGGAGAGGAGGGTCGAATGCCAGGAGGAGGCAAGGGAGGAGGTGGGGGTGGTGGAGGAAGTCCCTGTACTTCAGCTTGAGGAGGAACTGGGTGAACAGGTACAGGTTCGCACACTTGGGCAGCTCTCGTGACAGGAGGAGAGGGTTGTGCTAGGGGAGGAGCAATTGGAGGTGGAGCTGGATGTAGAACTCCAGGAGCAATCTGGAGAGGAGCTGGTGGAGGTGGCACAGCTGGGGCCTGCAGAGCAGCTGTGGGAGGGGGTGGG
>NW_010286899.1:0-229 GCF_000700745.2 Antrostomus carolinensis
CCCCTCGGCTCTACCCATCAGCGCCAGCCTGACCCGATGGGGACATGTTGGGGTGGCCACATGGCATGGTGGTCCCCCTGGTCCCTGTGCTCAGCCTCCTGCTCAGGGCTGCGTGGCCAGCACGGGACGTGCTGCTGTGGCACACAGCCCTGGTGGCAGCCACGGTCCCGCTTTCCCCCACAGTCACTGTGGACAGCCCCAGCCGTGCGCTCATGGCACGTGGGCTCAG